>NC_054383.1:28132669-28325169 GCF_017654675.1 Xenopus laevis
TCTAGAATTGATTGAGCTATAGGCTAAAAATCCTTGAATATCTAGAACTGATCGAGTTTTCACCGTAAAAAGCCCTAAAATCATGAAGGAAAAAACATCTTGAAATGTTTAAAGAGACCTCTGCCATTTACTTGTACATGACCTTGACAGGTTTTAGCTGGGGTATTTTCGAATTCAGGCTTTTAGTAACTTTGGGGCATAATAAATCTCAAAAAATGTTAGTTTTTTTTTCCAAAAGATTGGAAAATAAAAAATTTTGTGAAACTACCCTCAATCAAACCAAGCAAATTCCTTTCTCTTAAGCTGTAAGGCAAAGCAGAAAATGTATGTTTGTCCTGTCATTGCAGCAACTAACCTGTTATTTCACACAATCCCATCTGTTGTGTCAGGTTGTATATCTAAATCGATCAAAATGCTGTAAAACACATTCACACCTTGCTGAGTTATTCTAAGTTCACATGGAGACATGCAGACATAACATATCCTAAAACAAAGCATAATAAAGGTATGGGATCTATTATACAGAATGCTCTGGACCTGGATAAGGAATGCTTCCATATTATGGATCTCCATACATTAAGGGAATTATTTACTACTAATTATAATTTAAATAAAAAAAGCTTGACCAAACTTATATGTCCAATTTTGCCTTATTTATTAATAACATAACTCCAATAAATCAGATCTGGAAACAATCTGATAAAATTGAGCGAAAACCCAAATCATACAATTTTTTCTGACTATTTTCCCGAATCGCACCGTTTTTTTCAGGGTTTTTGCCCGTATTTGGGGTTTTTGCAGCATGGGGGTATAATAAATCTCAATAAATATTAGAATTTTTTTCGACTAAAAATTTGACTTTTTGTCCATAAAAGTCCAACCAGATAAATTAGTGGTTTAGTAAATAATCCCTTAAGTGTATATAAAATTAATTTACACATTAAATAAACCTATTTAAGAATAATTATATCTTAGTTGGGATCAAGTACAAGGTGCTGTTTTGTTATTACAGAGACAAAAAAAACAATTAAAAAAAATCTGAATTATGTGATTAATTTAATCTATAGGAGACTGTTTTCCCGTAATTCTTAGCTTTCTGGATAACGAATTTCTGGATAAAGGATTCCATACCTGTACAGAAAGACCACCTAGCTGTATCTGGAGTGACCTGATGCCCAAACGATCTTTTCCTATTTCCTCTATTCCGCCTAAATTGGGGCAGTGTGTGTGAGCTGGGCAGCTACTCATGAGAAAAGCTTGTGAACAATTTAGATTAGGAACAAAAGTTATGTGAACATTTGGACCGTTGCATTCCAATAAGTGTGCTTTCATAATTTTAATAGCATTTTGCCAACAGCATTACCAATTCCTACAAAGGAATTTCATTCTGCCTCATTTTCAACCCTCAATAAAGAGGGTTGAGCAGCATAATATAAGCAGTCCCAAATTACGTGTATTTGTTAATTACTCAGTTTAATTAAGAAATTAACGGTTTCTGCTAATTACAGTAATTAGGCTTACTAATGATTTGGTGTTTTTTGAGACAAAATCCATTCGATTGCTAGAAAAACTCCTTTAAATTGGAGTGCAAAGCAAGCTAAAGAACTACAGCTTGTTCTATTAATTAGAACTGGCTAATGTGCAAAAATAATATCCATGTACCATTCATAGAAAGCACATGTTCACAGAGAGTGGTGTTTGGATTCCCAAAGCAACAAACAGATGGGCATCCTAAAATGTAATTGGTACATCATTGGTACGATGCAAAAGAGATCAGGGGAGCATTTTCACATGTTTAATTTATTGGGAATGTATTTAAGCTTTTTTTTCAAAGAATGAATGGTAAACAAAAGTAAAAATCTTGAAACAAGTATTTGTATCATACTTTGTGCAAATGTACAAAGCCTTCAAATAAAACCAATAAAAATGATGTAGTATTTTCAAGCAATGATGATGCATCGTTCAAGACCTTCTTGTACTCAGGAATATATTCAAATGGATCCTTCAGCACTTTTCCACCCAATCTGAGGATTGTGCAAGGCCATGTCTACTCTCTACTTGAACTCCAACAAGTTCAAGCCAAACAGCCTCCGGTGCCTAAATAATCATCACTGACATTGAAACTTAAAGGGACATTTTGGAAAATAAATAAAAAATGTAGGTTTCAGTTTCTTTATCTATCAATTAACTGTTAGTTTTCTTGAAACAGTTCCATAATGTATAACAGTTTTCCTAGGGGCTAAAAGTTAACTCAAACTTCTTATTGGTTGCTATTGCCGGTATCTTACTGGCCTAGCCGGCAAAAAAAACACCTGCCAAGGCCGGTATTACAAATTTACCGGCAATGTAGCTGCCAGTAAATTTGTAATACCCTTAAAAAGACCCCTTGGCCTGCACCCGATCCCCTAGAAATGTAACTTTTGTCCTCCTTCTGGCGATCTCCACGACATGGCCCTGTCCCCTTTTACATCATGGCCCTCCCCCTTTTACGTCACTGCCCGCCCCCTTTTGTTCCCGCAACCCACCAGCACGTAAAAATTTTTGATAAGGTGGCATCTCTCTCTCTCTATATATAGTCAACTACAAGAGGTCCTCTGCACTCAACCCATTATCAATATATTTAAGACAGCGACATTTTGTGCATACTGCTACTAAAAAATGCCTTACCCTTTAAACACAGGGATTGTTTGTCCATATATTGCAATATATTTAAGCTGGCCAACTACGTCAAAGTCATCCCATATCTGGCCAGTCCTAGGCTTAATTTTCATCTGATTCATTAAGAATTAAATTGCTTAATTATACATTTTACACAGGGACTAAGTTTTACCTGCAACTTACTAGCTGCTTTCAAAGTAAAACTCCCAAACTTGGCTGCCCTTTTATTAGACACCAGTGGGATCACCTGACTATAGCTGGGAGGGGTGGGAGCTACAACATGGAGCTGGTCACTGCTCCTGTATAACTATAACAAACAAGGGAAAGTTGTGCTCACCACTATTTTTTAAACCATTAGGCGGGGGTGCAATGAGGGTGTGATCACAAAATGCATATAGTCAACTACAAGAGTCCTCTGCACTCAACCCATTATCAATATATTTAAGACAGCGACATTTTGTGCATACTGCTACTAAAAAATGCCTTACCCTTTAAACAACATAGGGATTGTTTGTCCATATATTGCAATATATTTAAGCTGGCCAACTACGTCAAAGTCATCCCATATCGGGCCAGTCCTACGCTTTATTTTCATCTGATTCATTAAGAATTCTATTGCTTAATTATACATTTTACAGAGGGACTAAGTTTTACCTGCAACTTACTAGCTGCTTTCAAAGTAAAACTCCCAAACTTGGCTGCCCTTTTATTAGACACCAGTGGGATCACTATATATATATATATATATATAATTTACAGTAGCTTGACAGAGGGTAAAATATGTGCATGTGATCTGCAATACTGTGCGTTACAGCTTCCTGACAATGTTGCTCAGCTTGCTCTAAATTATTGCAAGACCCCTGTTTGTTGTACATTTTTGTAAAGTACTGCTTGACTTGCTGGAGCTACATAAATAAGTGATGGTAATGACCAGGGTCGGACTGGGGGGCCCGGGGCCCACCGGGACTCCAGTCCAGGGCCCCCCTACAGACCCCCGTCCCCCTGCTGCAACGCGTCGTCCTCACACGATGGCCCCCTCTGTGTGCGCACCGCGCTCCGTCTGCACGCATGCGCGCACGGCGACACTGCGCATCCACGAAGATACTTTTTTTTTTTTTTTCAAAAAACAAGCATCGGGGGAGGGGGCCTGGCCCGGCGGGGGCCCACGAGGGTCGGGGCCCACCGGGTTTTTTCCCGGTGTCCCGCCGGGCCAGTCCGACACTGGTAATGACTGAATACAGCTTCCCATGACCTTAGGAAAACAGTATACAGTATATCATAATGATTTTCGATGATAAGGAAAGTTTGCTTATCTATTAGTATTCATTTTTCATTTTTTTTTATGTACTGTATATTTAAGATAAACTCAACCTCAGAGTTGTTGTCTCTCTAAGACGCACCAGCCTGTTTATATTCAGCCTAATGTTCTCTTATTACCAAGTGTCATGACCTTACAAGACAAAAATAATTCAATTTCCAACTGGTTGATGAAAGCCATGCTGTTAATTTCTGCATAATAGCATGTGGCTTTGGTATTTGCATTGATTAGTGAGCACAAGAACATGCTGTAAAGAAGAGAAGAAAATCAACCACACATCTAAGCGTAGAGGTGTTATTGGTTTATAGTAGGGTTCACACAATTGTGACACTACAGCTGTCACACAACTACATCTCCTTGGATCCCTTGATGTTCAGGGAAAGTGGAAAGAGAGACATAAATGGAAAATGATCCAGTGTAATTCTTTGTTTGGTGTGTACATATGATTTTGGGTCACAAATCATAAGTTACAGATCAAATGATTAAATGGCAGAGTTGCTTGTGACCTCAAACCTTATGAAGTATCATTTTAAAAAAAGGTAGAGAAGATCCAATTGAACACTGAATGCAGACATCTCAAGTCTTGCCCTCCCTGAAGACGTCCATTTAATAAAATAAAAAAAAGTTCAAGATATTTAGTTATTTAGTCCCTTCTCTGTATGTCAAGATAGAAGAAAATACACTATAGAGCTTATATATCAAAATTTGAATTTGAGTAATTTTAGAAATTGTTTCTACTTCAAATAAACTCATGATTTAAAAAAAAGCATGAATGTTTCCAATATGAATATCCCAAATATAAAAAAATGTAGTTTACGAGCTCAAAAAAACCTCAACGCGATGCTGCGTCAACATCGCTGTTCACTTATTCATTTATTGACAGCAGTGAGAGCTTTTAAGAATTCAAATTCGACTATTTGCCACCTAAAACCTAACAAATGAATGTATAAGCCAATGGGAAAGGTCCAGTAATCCTTTTGGAGATGTTTGTAGCCTTCCTGACATAGAGGTTTTGTATAATTAAAATCGAATTCGATCTGTAAAATTTGATTTTTTTAATAAATCTTCCCCAATCGAATTTCAAATTCAATCGAACTTGTTAGAGTTAAAAAAAACACACCTGAATTCAAAATTTGACCCTTGATAAATCTGTCTCTAAGAATTTTTATTTAGAACTTGGGGTTTATGTAAAGAGTGTGATAATTATGTCAACTTAAAAGGAGCAGTATGTACATTGTTATTTGTTGTATGATGGAAAATGTAATAAAAATTTTAAAAAAAACCTCAAAAAACTAGAATTGAATAAATACTTTAAATTTTGCCTAGGAAAACCCCCGCAAGCTTTTGGATGCCGAAGTTTTACATTCAAGTTTTTGTGAGTTTTTTCAGCTTAATAAATACTTGATTTGAAGTCATAATTCGAAATTTTACAAAATTAGAATCGCGGTAAAAGTCTACGTTGATAAATCAGCTCCTATGGGTACATGGGAAAATACATGAAAGGAGAGTAGGAGATATACACTGGGGGGGGGGTGACATGGAAAAACACAATAATAAGAACTTTTAAAATATAATGGTACAGTATACATCAAAATGTTGCACGTCTGTACCAGCATATGCTGAACTCACAAGAGGTATCACAAATCTGTCACAGATACTCTAAAATGAGTTACTCTGTGTGACAGCTCTCATTGTGAAGACTAGTTAATTTTAAGTGTCCAAAATAATGAGCAAAAGTTATCCATATGTGCTAAAACAAGAGGCAATGTAGGCTCTCTGACAGTGTGTGCAGACAACAGATGACTGATCTGACAGTGAGCACATACGCTTAACAACTAGCTATTCATAGTGCAAGCTGTCAGACTGCGGTTTAAACCTGTTACAGCCAAAGCTTTAACAAAATGGAATTCATAAGAAAACACTCGTATAACACAAGTAAGTATTTTATTGCTCAAAAACATTCTACAAACACAGACTTTCAGTAATAAATTAAAACAAGGACGGTGGTGTTAGTCTACAGTAGTAACTGTAAAAAAAAGGAGAAACTAATTATAAGACGTAACTAGATTAGATGACTGTGGGGATGAGAAAAATATTTTGCCTTGTTTTGTCGAGAAAAAACATAGACTATAATGAATAGTAAAAAAATGTTGCATGGTTCACAAAATTGTCGCACAAAAAACACCCATTGACTGCAATGCGCTTGTCGACTTTTTTGCTGTTTTGTTAATTTTTGCCAAAGCAAAACGAGTTACATTTGCCCATCACTATGACAAGGGATAAAATATACTAAAAAAACATGCAAGCAAAGGTTTTGGGACATATTCACTAACCTGCGGAGTTGCACTAGCGCAGGCTTCGACAGACTTCGCCGCACTTCGCCAGGGTGCCGCTAATTCACTAAAATCCAAAGTTGCGCTCAGGGAGGCGAAAGGTAGCAAAGTTGCAGTAGCGTTAATTCGTCAAGTAAAGCGCAGTTACGCTAGCGATGCCTAATTTGCATACGGCGCCAAGTTAAAGTACAATAGATGTATATGTAGCAACAAATACATTACACTACACAAGCCTGGGAAAGCTTCATAAGATAAAATAGAGTTGTTATTTTGCCCTTTACATGTGCCCACTGTATAGTTTAGGTGCCATATGTTAGGAAATGTAGGGGGGAAGGAGGGTACCCTAAAAAAATGTACGATCTTTTTCAGCCTATCACCCTTAAAAAGGGAAAAGATTTGGGACTTAGAAAAAATTTCAACTTTTTTTGAAGCAATCCCTATCTACTCTATTGCACTTCGCCTGGTCTGAGGTGGCGAAGGCAAGTCTGGCGCAAGAGGTAACGTTCAGTAAAATGCGCAAGTTAGTGAATTAGCGTAGTTACGTCCCTTCGCCATAGCGCAAATTTACGCCAGCACCCGTTAGTAAATTGGCGAAGTAACGAAATGACGTCATGCTGGCAAATTTGTGATAGCTTAAGGTGCTTCGCACTTTAGTGAATTTGCCCCTTTGTGTGATATAGAAAATATTATTTATGTCAGATTTATTTATATTTTGTCTACAGTGTCAACATGAAGAGGAGATCACTGGAGATAGTGTCATGTACTAAGTGCTAAGCTCCCGGGGGAGATGCTGACTGAGAGATCGGCAATTTCCGTGTAATTCCGCGCAAGCGCAGTTGTCGCAGACCGGCAAACTGCTTCAACTGCGCATGCATAGAAATTGCTGATCTCTCAGTCAGCTTACCGAGGAGCTGGAAGATTGACTCGTGGGACTTCACTGGAAGAATCTGAGCCGAGGGGAGGGGGGAGGGCGGGCGTCCCCGCTGGTCCACTAGACCACCAGGGTGTGTCTTTACAATAGCTGGAATATATATGTTAGAATATATATTCTATATATATTATATTATGACCTGAGGAACAACACCTAAAATAATGCTGGAAGGCATGGAAATCAGTGGAAAAGATGTCATTGACAAGTGATTGTAGGATAAATGGAATTCTGTACCATTTTGATATCTATGTATTGGTTTGAGATGCAAGTAAAGAAACTAAGAGCCTGACTGCAAAATATAAGCTCCTCCAAACAAATTGATACTCTAGCTGGATTCAATGCCTTAAAGGGGTTGTTCACCTTCAAATAACTAGTTGGTTTCAGATAGATCAACAGACATAACAACTTTTTACAATTACTTTCTATTTTCTATGTGTCACAGTTTTTCTAATATTGAAGTGTAAAGTGTAATTTTTCACCTTCAAAAGCAGCTCTGGGATGGGGGTCTGATACATTTAGTTGATACATTTCTTATGTTTGTCCCTGCTGAGTAGAATCTCTGAGTTTCATTACAGGCAGCTGTTAGAATTGATACAATAGTTGCTAATACTCCAGAGATGCTGCTGAGAAATGGATCAACTAAATGTGGCAAAATTGTAACAGTTTAGAGTCTGCGCTTGAATTACTAAGCTGCCAGACTCGAACACCAGAATCACGACCATTCAACTTAAATTTTGGAAAAACAGTAAAAAATAAATAATGGAAAGTAATTGAAAAAAGTCTTTATTTCTGGGGAACAATCTGAAAACAACTGAACTGAAAAAAGTGTTTGGAAGGCGAACAACCCCTTTAAGACAGGGGTAGGATTTACTATTTTACGTGGAATTTTTGTAATTCATCTCTCTAGTAAACCTCCCTCCAATCACCTAGTAAATGTCCCATCATATGTATGTATGTAAGTATGTTGTATTAAGGGGGTTATTTATTAAAACTCAAATTAATCTCAGTGTTTTATGAAAACAAAGTCGGCCAAACTCCCTTCCACAAATTAAACTCATTTATCAATAATTTTTCTTGAAAAAATCGGAGCGACAAAACATTGCGACAAAATTGAGCGCCAATTCTGTACAAAAAAAGTTCTAAAAATACATAAAAAGCATTGACAATGCGCAGTCAGAATAAACCTGCTGCAAGATCACTAGTGGCATCATGATGGCTTATCTTGTGACCTGCCACCTGCCCACCACAAGCCACACCTCTCAGTAGGACCAAAACAGCAGTACAAAGTTATCCTTGTAATTTAAATGTATTCCAGTATAAGAAGCAAAAGTTATTTATACAGTTATCTGTAGGCTTTATTTTTTTATTTTTGAAGAGCCATTTGAAAAATATTATGCAATTCAATGTTAAATGATTAATCTATTTATTATAATGATTACTTTTTCCAATTCCAGTCTGTCATGTAACTCAGTCACAAGTCTGCAGAAGCTGGTTTTAACTGAACAGGAACTTGTGGTGTTACTAACTAAAAATGCAATCCATAAACAAGAAGTTCTTCAGGGCAGATAGAATAAAAATAACAGCCCAAAGAAAAGCTTAGTAAATGATTCACATAATTTTACATGACTCAAATACCTTAAGGGTTACAAATCACGAAAGACACACAAAAACTTTAGAATAGATATATTGTATGCCTATACCATATTCTATGTCTTAATATCTCTTGTAGCAGTATTTTGGATAACCCCTTTGTCAGAGACTGAAAGGGAAACTATGCCCCTAAATGTTGCAGGTCTTTATAAAAGTAAATCATATAAAACAGCATTTTCTTTATATAAATAGAGCCTTTTCCTAAAAATAAACTTTTCTAACAGTATGTGCCATACCAAATTGAAAAAACTACCATTTATGTACTAAGCTCTACCCTTTGCCTGATATGAGGCACTGTGCTCACACACCAACCAAGGGTACACATACATGTCCAATGAATGGACAGAGATTTGTCTTTAATTTAAACATTTCCTCCTGTTACACATGGAAGCTAATTTTAGTTGTTTTTAGATTTTTTTGAAACTACATATAAACTCACTTTCAATAAAAGCAAGAATGTGATGGAATTTATTAAAAGATCTGAATATAAGATTTTTCCCCGGACAAATCCTAGTGAGAAAATTTTTTTCCGAAAACCTCTAAAAGTCCGTATTGATTAAAAATGGTAATAGTATCAGTGCAGCTCCCATTGCCTTTTATAGGACCTCGACAACGGTTACCTGGCAAATTTTTGCATTAGAGTTTTTCATGGTTTTACATATAGGGGCAGATTTATCAAGGGTCAAAGTGAATTTGAGGGAATTTTCAAAGTAAAAAAATTCCAAATTCAAAGTAATTTTTTGGATACTTCAACCATCGAATAGGATACTACAACTTTGAATTTACTTTGACTTTGATTCGAAGTAAAAATTGTTCCACTATTCGACCATTCGATGATTGAAGTACTGTCTCTTTAGAAAAACGTTGACTTCAATACTTCGCCAACTTAAACCTGCCGAAGTGCTATGTTAGTCTATGGGAACCTTCCAGAGCATATTTCTATGTTTTTTGTATTCGAAGGAAAATCGTACGATCATATGATGAAATCGTTTGAATCGTACGATCGTATTATGATCGGAATACGATTGTACAATGTATAAAATCCTCCTACTTCGAATTCAAATGTCCGAGGATTCTATTCGATGGTTGAATTTCAACGTTTTTTCTACTTTGAAATTCGACCCTTGATAAATCTGCCCCTTAATAAATCTTGAATTTTTAGATTTTTTAAAGAAATATAGACAAACCACAGTGTTTTATAGATTTGTGAAAAAAATAGATTGTTAGTAAATAGGTTTCTGCCGGATGATCTCTGAGGGAGCCCAAAAAATATCACAAAATGGTGACCCAAAAAAATGGCGCTGGATAGAGTATTCATCCATTTAGAAAAAACAACTTTTAGATGCTGATTTTTTTCTATTACAATTTTCTTGTGGGCATTTATCATTTATCACATGAATTATCTAGAGGATGAATTTTCTGCCATAGACTTCATTGGAAATGCATCTTGACAACACTCAACAACTGTTGATAATTGTCAAGTAAGTGGAGTGATAGAAAGATTTCCATTTTAACAAACAATTATATGTGGGCAAAAATCTTTTTTTTTTTTCATAGAGAACAAGAAATAAAATTGATCTCAAGTCATCCTTTAAGTTATGCCCATCTAAACATTATTGTTAAATCCTAATTTACTCTGTATTACGGTACTACAAATCTCAGCATACTTTAACATATTTCAAGGTTGAAAGCATGCTGGGAGCTTTCCAGCAACATCAAGGTTGTATTCTCAAACCAATATTGCGTAACAAATATTTTTCAAGTGCTCCAGGTCCAGCAACCCCATTAAAGCACAAATAATAGCAAGAATCGCATCTGATCTGTGTAATGCTGGCTTCATATTCTTTGTTTATGCAACTAGAACTGGAGTTTTATAAACAGTTATTCTATCAACGAACAACTAAACAGCAGTATGTCCTCCCTCCTGATGTTTGATTACAGTGTAATATCCTGAAGTCAAAATAACACAATAATCTCCATATGTAAGATAACAGTAAGATGATTGACATAGTGCTGGTAAGCAGCATTCTCACTGATAAAATCGATGCACCTGTAATTACATTTTTGGTTATGTATTTTAGAGAACTAGTAGGTGCAGAGCTACAGTTTTCTGGAGGGTTTTATAGCCCCTTTTTAAGGTTTAGTTTACTTTTGAGCACATTTCTTTTAGAGGAGGGACTGGCTGCGTTTGGAAGACTACCAACATAAGGATGCACTGAATCCATGATTTCTGGATTCAACTGGGTATTGAATCCTCTACAGAAGGTTTGACCGAATACCAAATGAAGCCTAATTTTACATGTTGGAATTCAAGAAAAAAACTGTACCATCTTTGAGATTCTTTTAGTTATCTAGAGCTTAAAAATCACATGGCAAGGTTTCAGATTTGGTTTAGCTGATCACTGGTGATTTGGCCAAATCCTGAAAAAAGGGCAATCTTTCAGGTTATACCATACATGACAAATGGATAGACAGTGTAGCATGCAGCTGATAAGGATGACAAATGTACATGATATTATCATCAAATCAATCCACAGGTTTGTTAGGGAGATAGATAAAGAAAATTTAAAATTTAAAAGTTTTTAAATTATTAAATTTCTGTCTAATTAAAAAAAAAAAGTAAAATCTCAGTTGTGTGCATTTTTATGAAAAACTTGAAAACTCGCTTAAAATTGTAAACACATTCTACTGTCATGGGAAAATAAAATTTCCGAAATGAATCAGTTAATAGTGCTGATCCAGCAGAATTCTGCACTGAAATCCATTTCTCAAAAGAGCAAACAGATTTTTTTATATTCAATTTTGAAATCTGACATGGGGCTAGACATTTTGTCAATTTCCCAGCTGCCCCAAGTCATCTGACTTGTGCTCTGATAAACTTCAGTCACTCTTTACTGCTGTACTGCAAGTTGGAGTGATATCACCCCCTCCCTTTCCCCCACCAGCAGCCAAACAAAAGAACAATGGGAAGGTAACCAGATAACATCTCCCTAACACAAGATAACAGCTGCCTGGCAGATCTAAGAACAACACTCAATAGGAAAAACCCATGTCCCACTGAGACACATTCAGTTACGTTGAGAAGGAAAAACAGCAGCCTGCCAGAAAGTATTTCTCTCCGAACGAGCAGGCACAAGTCACATGACCAGGGTCAGCTGGGAAATTAACAAAATGTCTAGCCCCATGTCAGGTTTCAAAATTGAATATAAAAAAATCTGTTTGCTCTTTTGAGAAATGGATTTCAGTGCAGAAGTCTGCTGGTGTAACACTATTAACTGATGCGTTTTGAAAAAAACATGTTTTCTGATGACAGGATCCCTTTAATTTCAATGAGTCTGCAAACTTTCAAATCATTGAATTACATAAATTTCAATTATAAAACAGCTTAAATTTCATTGACTTCCAAAGAAATGTGCAAGTCATTTTATTTTCAATTTGAGTTTTCAAGTTTTTTGCCCTTACTAAAACTCAAATTCAAATATAGTTGAGATCATGCTTTTTTCACAGCAAAAAAAACTTGAATTGTGTTAAAACTAGAATTAGGGCCGGATTTCCTTATTTCGTTCCCCTCGGCCGCCAGGTCCCAGAACAGCTTTGGCGTGCACCCCCCCCCCGAGAGCTAGTGTGGGTGTATGCACCGGATAGTTGGGGAGCTGCGGTTCCTCAGTGCTCCCTATAATGCAACCTAAAATTTTGCTGATTCTCCCTAGGACCAGGCTTCTGTGCCCCTGTCTCAAATCTGGGCCTGACTAGAATTCAGATGTTGATTAGTCTGCCCCGTAGTGTGTTTCACTATCATGATAAAGTGAGGTCTCTGAGCAGCCTATGTGTAAGGTATGTGTAAGGTCAAACATGCACCTTCATAGAAGCTTTCTCCTTATAAGAGGTAAGAAGAGTCTTGAATCTAACCCCCACTGCAGACAGGGAGAGGTCGATTTATCAATTTTAGAGCTTGAGGGATATTAAATTTAATTGCTGTAAAAAAGGTGACAAAAGGTTCACAACTTTTCTTACACAAACACTTTTTTTATTCAAGTCTATAGAAACTCAACAACTTTCACTTTTCCCCTTACTATTCACGGGTTCTTATTTTTGATCAACTGTGATTATTCACGGTTTCAAGAAATATTATTGCATATTCATGCTTGAACTCTTTTCGCTACGTTTTTTACTAATTGAGAAAAACCGCAAGCTCAAATTTTGAGAGACCTGCCCCTAAATGTCAGTTTAGCATAGATCTCCTAGTTGATTTTTTTCCTTTCACCAGTTGATCACAAAAGTGAAAAGAGTCTGTTGCTATTTTTTAAACCATATGGTATTTCTTTGAAGTATAACATACATCTGTATAATAACCATATACAATGTAAATGCAAAACTGTTAAAAAAAAAGTTTCATGAGTTGAAAACTGTTTTCAAGTGTAGAACTTGATAAATGCCAATTATTACTCTTACACATTTTAAAGTTAAAAACTTACCCTATAATTTATTACATTTCTATTAAAAATGGCATTGACCCCAAACAATTTGCCAGACGCGTTTTAAGATTAACCAGCATTTAATCATAGGCTATGTTCAAGCGCTGGGTAAGCATGAAAAGCATAATAATTAGCATGCAGTTACAAATTTTTACAGCTATAGGTTTTCTATGCACAATCATATTTCAAGTATTTATGATGCCCTCTGGTTTGTTATTAGGATATTAGAACTTGATATAAGTTCAGAAGAATGAAAATTGATTTTAGCTTGAAATTGATATTGAGGGTTTTTAATTGTGTGATGTTAGTATTTGCCTGCCTGCCTGCCCTATACCAAGTTAACCAATCTTTATAGGCTTTCTTGCAATGAGTAAAAATAAAGATAGATTTATAGCAAACTGCCGTCTCTCACACTAGATTGATATGGCATCTGAAAATTGGGCTTTTATTTTCAAGATGCTTTTAAGAATATTGCTAGATCTCACTAGCGTCACAAAAGGCTATGCTTCTTTATAGATAAAAGCTATCTCTAAGATCACCTTCCTTGATGGAGCGATAAGGTTTGTTTATTATTAAGAGAATACATGTCACCATATATTACAAAGCAAAAAAAACATTCTAAATCTAAATCAGGTATGAATTTAAATGCAATACATTCTCTAAATAAAGTTTAGAATTAATATTTTAATTATGGAATTACAATATCATTTATGGAAATTTGGTCAGTAGACAGGGAAAACTAATTAAGACAGAGGTGCATGAACATGGTAGAATTAAGTAAATTCACTGTATGGCAGATGAAATAACCTCAAGGTATCTGCTAAATTTAGAGTTTACATCCTGAAGTAACATTTATTATCATTTATATATATATATATATATATATATATATATATATATATATATATATATCAAGAGAGATATTATAATCTCTTGATGAGCCAGTTGAACATTCAACCCATATTTTTGCACTCACCATTTTAAAAATTCTGTCTTGATGTCTCATAATTTCTTGGGGAAGGAAAAGGGCATGAAGCCTTAAGATACCGTTACCTTTATTCGGTAAAGCAAGTCCTTAAAAGGTCCATTATACTACCATTGAACAACTATAAATTACTGTGCAGATAATTGGGATGTAGTATAAGACATTGCAAAATCCAGAGCCTTTTACTGGAATTTGCCAGGATCATGATGATTAACAGAGACTGAAAGGAAAATTTGAAAAGACCTATCACAGTACCCTGCTATCGATCAGGCAGTTACCATTTATAGAATACATCTGCCCCGCAACAACTAATGCAGGATAGTTTTTAATATAGGAATAAAAAGAAAAAACTATTAGGCAAATGCTTCAAAGGGAACCACGTCCATTTCCTCCATCTCCTTTCCCAGATAATTTTTTATATAATATATACTCATATATGTTACAATATGGTGGAATCTGTAATGCTTACTGTTGAGCATGTTTGTTATAAAATGTGAAAAGTCTTAAAGGGGATATATCATCAAAAAACAAAATATTAGAAATAATTTGCTCCATTACAAAATAAGCCTGTCTGCAATATAATTACAATAATTTTTGCGGCAAAACTTACATCTCTCTGTCAGGTTATATGTAGGGGAAGAAGCACACCAACTTATTTTGGCAATTGCCTTTATCGCATTTTATTGCAGAAACTGCAGCACAAGCTTTTGGGGATCAACCCCTTCCTCGTGGTGCACCTAGCGAATTGTCCTCTACTCCTGTTAGTAAATTGGCATAGCGATGGCCATTTTGCCCATTAGTTGATTTTGGAGGACGACCAGCCACATTTTAAATAAATACATTTATTTACTGAACAGTAACAGCTACCTGAACACCATAGCAGGCCAAACTAACTTCTGAAGATCACCTAATATGGGTGATTTTCTGTAGCTTTTTTGGTAATAACGAAAATGGTAAATCTGGGATAAAATGCTCCTTTCCACATGGCCATTGTGTTGATTGTACAAGTATGAATAATAGACATACATAATGTTATAGTTTTTGAAACTGTCATACTGTATATTGCTTATCCCATCCTTGTAAGAAATACAAAGGGAAATAGCTCTGAAATCTGGACACCCCATAGATAACTGGTTATTTACTTTCCAGCTGAAGAAAAAATTAGATCCTGTTGCAAGACATTTTGCTGAATGCCAGAATGGAAAATCAGCTTTGAGGACATTTGGGTATCAGAGGGGGTTTCTTGAACAGAAAGTTACTATATAGGGAAAATAAAATGATTTCCCAAATACAAACGATAAGATGTTTATAGTGCATCATATTATTTTGTAGCGTTTTTGTGCATATCTACTTTTTTAACTAATAAAGAAATATTATAGGAAAATATGAATTTCTTGTGGTTTAACCCATCTTAAGGTTTATTTTTTGTTTTTGTTCAGTATAATTTTGACATTGGAGAGTGGTGTGCAGCTATCCAGCTTAATCTAGTTTTTATATAACAGTAAACGAGCAAACTGTATTTCAGGAAATATGTACTATGTAGGATATTATAATTTTGACATAAATAATGTCTCACGTAACCTCAGTCGAGCAGATGCCCATAGTTTATAAAATGGTGGGATGTCTTAACCACAACCATATAGCACTTTCTGCAATACTGCTTCACCTGTATTAAAGATATCTGAATCCTCACTTAATGCTGATTTTTTTTTTTAATATGAGAAACAATATTTTGAAGGCATGCCTTATAGTATTGCTGACATGTTCATTTTATTAAGTATATATTTATATTAATTATATTTTATAGACCCTTTTAGACTTCTCTCAGTAAAAGGTGAACATGAACATTGGTTTAAACCTAGAAGACGGTAAAATATATGGGAAAGAATTAAAAAAAGCTCAGTTAGCACTACAGTCTTAGAAGCGAAGATCAAGGTTCTCCAGAGTACAAAGTCTATTCAGGTTTGCCCCAGCTATGTAATTTGTGTTTCAGTGATTGCAATAATAGAACATTTATTGAGATGTCTAAGCCAATAAGGTACAGTTCTCCTTATTGCTAAACAAATGTTTGACATAAATGGATTATAGTCTATATTTGCTCACACGTTTGTGGTAGTGCTATGACCAGGGCCGCCATTAGAAATGATGGGGCCCCATACAACAAAATTGTTGGGGCCCCTCCCACCTCAAGCCCCACCCACCTCAAGCCCCACCCACCTCAAGCCCCACCCACCTCAAGCCCAGCACACCTCAAGCCCCACCCACCTCAAGCCCAACCCACCTCAAGCCCCACCCACCCCAGATCCCACCCACTCCACACCACAGTTAAAAGAACACAAAGACATCAGTGCTAAAAAAGGTAATCCCCCCCCACACACAGAAGTTATAAAAAGCTATTGATGGTCAGGGCCCCCTTATAAGTTAAAAAAAAAACTGTGGCGCTAGAGCCTCCCTCCATAAAAGTTTTTTTTTAAAAATTGGTGGTCAGGGCCCCCCTACAAGTTAAAAAAAAATTGGTGACCAGGGCCCGCTTATATGTTAAAAAAAACATTGGTGCCGGGCCCCCCATAAAAGTTTTTGTAAAAAAAACATTGGTGCCAGGGCCCCCTTACAAGAAAAAAAAAAATTGGGGCCCCAGGGAATATTTTTTTAAAAAACATTGGTGCCAGGGTCCCCTTTACAAGTTAAAAATAAATTGGGGCCCCAGAGAATATTTTTTTTAAAAAAACATTGGTGCAAGGGGCCTATAGGGTATTAAAATAATACATCGGTGGCCAGGGGATTAAAAAAACTAAAAAAACAAACATTGGTGTTCAGTAGAACTCGTGGCTTCAGGACTTCAATTTCTGCTGTTTTCTATTCACCGCTTCGGGACTTCAGCTTTTCAGTGGTTCAGGACTTCGGAAGGGTGGCACGATCTTTCAAAAAGTGCAGTATGGCCGGGCCCCCCTTCAGGCCCGGGCCAGTTGTATCCCCTGTGCCCCCATGATGGCGGTCCTGGCTATGACTAGCAAATCATTCCTACTTTTTGTTAGGTTAATGTCAGGATGGCTCTCTGTTGACAGAGAGACAACTCAAACAGCATATGCTGCCTCCCATTGACTTTTATGGAAGCTTTTAGTCACTTCTTAAAGAGCACTTGAATTTGTTTCACCCACCAGAGATGCACTCCAGTTGGGAGAAACAATAGTTTAAAAAAAAACAAAAAAAAAAACCTGCCAGCACTAGGCTGCACATACCAGGAAGGAGCTCCTGGTGTAGGTGTCCATGTTGGGGCACATGCAAGCACATAATGAGCAAGTGCCACAACTCACTCTGTGCGTATGCATGCATGTGACGTAAGCTTGTGAGGCAGATCTACCGTGCCTATGTCAGACACAAGTGCATAATGAGCAAGCAGGGAGATTTACTCATTATGGGCATGTGCGTTATGCAACATGGCCGTCCACAATGGAAGGGA
The DNA here is from genome assembly GCF_017654675.1 of Xenopus laevis. NCBI lineage: Eukaryota > Metazoa > Chordata > Amphibia > Anura > Pipidae > Xenopus > Xenopus laevis. The sequence goes on from NC_054383.1 coordinate 28,150,480, forward strand.
CCTATTGCTGGTGTTTTTTTTTTAACTATTGTTTCCCCCAACCAGAGTGAAGGCTCTATTAGGTGACAAATGCCCTTTAAATTGGTGTTTTTTGCCATCAGCCATATACTTCCTTTCCTCTCGTAATTTGAACTCCACTAACTTCCTTTCTGAGTGTAATCATTACGGGATTCAATGTATTATTGAAATGTATAAACCTAGAGCATTTTATTAAGGAATTTGAAAAACATGTCAATGATTACCCTAAACACTTGTACTAGATATTGTGTATTCAGCAAAATCCATTTTTCATAAGATAATTAAATTATTAGTTTATATAGTGGGTCCATCAATCAGTAGTAGCCCTCAGTAAACTTACCATAAAATCACCAACATATCCAAGAGCAATGTACAATGAACCAGAGAACATTTTTACACATTTACACATGGAGATTGACAGTGGACTTCTGAATTTATCTAAAACTGGTTTGCTAGGGGGTAAAGACTGATAATTTATGTAGACATGTGATGTTTCCCATAGGAAACAAGAAAACTGAAAGTAGAATAGAATAGAAGTGAGAATAGAGAATCTTTCCAGCAGACACAGAAAAAAATTATTTAGAACAGATGGACCTGGGGGTATTAAAGACTTCCCTAAATGAAATATGCATCACTCAAGATTTTCCAGAAATCCACAAAAAATGTATCAAAGAAGACATTAATGATGTATTTTTCACTCAAATTCTAAACATAACAGTATGTTGACTCTTCAGAGAATTATAGCATTTCAGAGAGTTCCAACTCATACAAATGAAACATTGCAGGCTTTGCTACTATCAGGGCATTATTTGACTATTCCATAATAAAGAGACATTTATACCTTTCTACATTTTGTTTATATAATGTTATTGTACAGGCATTTGCCAGTCTTTCCAAATGACTTTGCTAAATTGACAGAGAAAGGCAAAATAAAAAACATTAACCCCTATAGCTACAATTGTGGCCTAAAATATTCACAGTTTTACACATAATAGCAACAACTGCAATAATAATACTCCAGTCCTGCTAGAAAATTGTTGAAAATCAATGCTACAGTATTCACATGTTTTTCTTTTGTTTGCAGTGGAAAAGCACAAAGCTGGTTAAAAATCTCATTACATGGAGACCCCAAAAAGGACTGGACAATATTAGTGGCACCTTTTAGAAGTTGTAAGAAATATCTTGATATCACAAAATTTATATATACAGTATATTGCATTGTGAGGCATATTTATCAAGGGTCGAATTTCAATTCAAAATTCAATTGGGGGAAAATTTATTAGAAAAATTGAAATGTTAATACTCTGAAAAATTTTACCGATCCGCAAACTCGAAACGAATTTGATCTGAATTATACAAAACTCAATTCGAGTTTTTTCTCCAAAAAGTTGTAAGAAATATCTTGATATCACAAAATTACATTCTGCAGTTTTTAAAAGATGGATATTAAATTAAGTGCAAAATCATCACAAAGGGGCATATTTACTTAGGGTCGAATATCGAGGATTAATTAACCCTCGATATTCGACCGTCGAAGTTAGAATATCGAAGTCGAAGGATTTAGCGATATTCGTTTGAACGATCGAACGATTAAATCCTTCGAATCGAAGGATTTTAATCCATCGATCAAACGATTTTCCTTCGATCCCAAATTGGCTAGAAAGCCTATGGGGACCTTCCCCATAGGCTAACATTGATGCTCGGTGGGTTTTAGGTGGCGAAGTAGGTGGTCGAAGTTTTTTTTAAAGAGACAGTACTTTGACTATCGAATGGTCGAATAGTCTAACGTTTTTTTCGTAGTCGAAGGTCGACGTAGCCAATTCGATGGTCGAAGCAGCCAAAAAAATACTTCGAAATTCGAAGTATTTTTTATTCTATTCCTTCACTCGAGCTAAGTAAATGTGCCCCAAAATGTTCTCCTTTATAATTAAATATCAAAGCACAAAGTGTATTTGTGCATATAGATGGGGCATTCCCTTGAAAAGACTATATATATGTATGTCATTCATGCCATCTTCCAGCAGCACAATGACCAAAAGCACACATTAAAAAGTACCCAGCAATAGTTTAGGACAATAGGGACAGTGTCGGACTGGCCCACAGGGATACCAGGAAAAGTCCCGGTGGGACCAGGTGTCATTGAGCCCTCATGCTGCTAAACATTTGTCCTATTTCATGGCCATTCCCTATTTCTATGAGAACAAAGAGGCTAAATAGATGGAAAAATAGAGTATAGTATGTAAAGAAAAGAGACTAGGAGAAAAGAGGTTGAGTGAGGAGAGGAAGAAAAATAGTACAAAGAATGGGCCCCTGGTCTAAGATTAATTAGTGGGCCCCTGTACAAAGGTTTTTGGGTGGGACCCTGGTGTCCCAGTCTGACACTGAATAGAGAGAATACTACCTCCCACAGAGCACAGGTCAGGCCTGGAGGGTTGCCAGCTTTTCTGAAAAAAAACCCCAAAACACTGGCCTTCCGATAAATTTTATCTTTTTACCTATTAATAACATTGGCATCATGCATCATTTTTACCTGCCAAATGTAACAAAATGTCAACAGTTACAGAAGAACAGTAAATGCTTTCTCTAGTTCTGCCTGCATTTCTTGCAGGCCAACCAGCTCCGATCACTAAAAGTCCCGAAGCTTGCTGGGAACCACAGGGTACAACTGGAAAAGACGGATATAGATAAGTCTGGTTTTTGCTCCCAAGCTACAGAGTGGGCCATTAAAGACTAGAATGGATCCTTTGCCAGAGACAGAAAGACTGATAGGAGCAAATAGTATTCTGTATCTACCCCAGTTGAGCTTGGACAGAAGGTGAGGCCTAGGGGTGCAACTACATAGAGAAATCTCATCCTGTTCCCTGCCAAGCTGATAGAGATCCAGGAGGTGACCATGCATCTGTGCTGCAGAGTTGCCTGTGACTTCTGCGAGTCACTGTGCACCCCAGTGAGTGAACCACCAAGAATATATTGTCTTGTGGTTGTGCCTTCTACAGTATGTGGGAACAACTGGCCTTTTTAAGGAGTGGTACTTGGGGGAAGGTAGCACTACCTGAGGTAATAAGAGCTCTTGGGAAAAGACAAATTGCAAGGAACCCCATTTCTAAGAAAGTATGATCCCATTGTAAGGAAGTGTGCAGAGAAAGGGTTACATTATTTCACATAAAACATTAAACAAACAAGTCACTTCAGGCATTTATTTGTGCAAAATCACCACAGCAGTTAAGGAGGTCTCCTCTGATGAAGTGCCCAATGGTGCGAAACGCGTCAGAAGGTAGTGGCTGACATGAGGTATGCGGACAGGGGGGGAAGATACTGCCATATGGTATGAGTTTATTTTTCACAATTTTATAATCAACTGCGGTGGTGATTTTGCACAAATAAATGCCTGAAATGAGTCACTGTGCATATCTGTTTGATTATTTGCTTAGGGCTTTTGGACCTTGGCATGGTGCTCACCCATAGCTAGCATATATCCATGATGTATTGTTTTTCACAACGATTAGACTAAAATAACGTATAATAATTGCAAAGATGTTAACCTTGAGAATAAAAAACCCGCGGCACCTAGCAGCACGTGTACCGTGCCACGGGGGACGTGATGTTACTCGCGGTATGCACTTAGGGTTGCCACCTTCCTATATTCTTGCCATTTTTTCCTATTAATAACATTGGCATCAAGCATAATTTTTACTGGCCAGGTGGCTACCCTATATGCACTTAATTGGAGGTAGACATGCACATGTGCAAACGTTTGTCTGAATTTGCACGCATGTGCTATTGCTTCACTGTAATGTCACTGAATGCTATTGTCAGGGGCGATCCTGGCCCCTCCACAGCCTGAGGCAGCTGCAGTTTACACCCCTCCCCCGTGCGTTTACCTTTTTGCGCCTGAGGGGGTCCACGAGGGCGGCAGAGAGGGCCAGTATGCTTGCGCAAAGAGCCTAACTGTACTCTCTGTGCTAGAAGAGCCGGAAATCCGGCTCTTAAAGTACCAGAAGCAGCATTTTTGCTGCCCCTGGTACCTAGTGGGGCGCTGCCACCTGAGGCGACAGCCTCAACTCGCCTCATTGGCGAAGCGCCCCTGGCTATTGTGCATGTGGACCATGGAATTTAACATGAACCTTGAAAAATTGGGAGAATTCAATAGGGTGATTGGAGACTGGAGGAAGGGGGCTAAAAAATAGGGAGCAATGACAACTCTGTAATTGAGGAGATGGAAGGGAAAAACAACATTTATGGGAACCCAGAACTTGCTCCCACCCAAGAGGGAAACTGATCTGTTATTGGTGGATTTCACACGGATTTTAGTTTTTACAGGTTAGCCATTCCTGAATTTGAATTATCTTAATAATTACACAGAGATATATGACCTTTGGCAATCTATTTACACACCAGTCACCAAAGGCAAATAAATGCCATTCCCTGCCCTGCCTAAATGCAGCCTTCTAAGCAGAAAACTGAACCTAAACATGTCGAATCTCAGAGACAGTACTGAGGTAATTTGTGAAGAGACCGGCAGAAGGGCAGACAAACGAACGCGTACAATAAAACTTTCCACAGTAAAATCAATTTATTAATATGTTTTGCACATGAGCTGCGATAATTAACCACCAAATATTAGTGTGACGCTTTGGTTTTGCTTGGCAGCTCAGGCCTTCCCAAACTAGGTGAGCATTGTCAACGCTCTAATGCCCTTCGGCCCGAGATCTATTTTAGCATCACCATGGATACTTGTAGGTTTGGCGGTGACGGTTGGGAGTGACAGGCCAGCGCTAGGTGGCTGCTTGGTGAGGTGACGTCACGGGGGCGGGATCTTGTGGCGGGAAAGGAGGTTCTGGTGCGCGCTCGCGCGGGCCCAGCAGAAAATGGCGGCGAGTCTGTGTAAGAGCCAGCAATGTTCCATCGAGAGGCGCGGTTTTCGTCAGGAACTTGACTCGTGGCGGCACAAGCTTATTCACTGTGTAGGTAAGCTTCCATTCTTTATAAGCGCGCGGCTGCCGTCTTGTGCCTCGGGTTTCTTGAAATTTAGAAAACGTGAATAAGGAACTGTGGAGTAGAGGCGAGAGGGACAACCCGGAACCGGCATTGACATATTTGTTTTTTTTGTTGGTTCTTGCATAGAGAAAAGTGAAGCTGCAGTTCCTCACAGAGTTTTGCTCGCGTTCCCTGCTAAAGGCTGTGCAGTTCTGTTTAGTGCTTCGGCTGCTTGGAGTGGGTGTGTGTATTGCAGCGCACGAGGGAACCAGCCTGGCCGGCAGAGGAAGAGTTAAGGGGAAGGCGCGCGCGGGGAGGGGGTGGAGTTGCGGAAGGCGCGCGCGGGGAGGGGGTGGGGTTTCGGACGGCACCTGAATGTGAGCGCGGAAGGGGAGTGGCTTCGTGAGCGCGCATTATTTAGCTTCCCCTTGTCAGGATTAACCCTAAAAACCTGTCAGGGGCTACAGTGTTTCATGAGGTTGGAATGCCGGGTGTAAATGTTCTGTATGGTTGCTTCAACCTCATTGACTGCCCTGTCCACGCGGGTGATGAATAAACCTCTCCTTCTGCCCACCGCGCGCTGAAGTTTCGCACCAATGGGAAGAGAGAAGCAAATTATAAAACTATTCGGTCCTGTAGTTCCTCTCGCTTTCCGGCCTAAGCCAATAGCAGCGGTGGATCCGCCTGCCGCCTACTGTTGCTGGGACTTTACGTGGAAATTTGGTGGAGAAACTCCCGCCTCCGCCGCCGCGCCCTCATAGATTTTCGGAGCGCGTGAACAGCCCTTGTGCGCGTGCGTGTTTCTCGCCCAGCGCGCTCCCTTGTACAGCCCCTAGCTTGCTTCTCACACCCACCTCCGTCCCCGGATAAAACCTGTGCTTTTACATGCTGAATGTAGCGGTGTTGCTGGAGAGCCTGTGTCAGTAGTAGTTCCCTATAACACTGACAAGTGCTCCCTGGTAACCATGGAGATAGCATTGTTATTGCTCGGCCGATCTCTTCTGCTTGCCCTGGCTTTTCCTTGTTGGAATTAGGGTTTAAGCTCGTACACTTTGTAATGGCTACTAACACCTTGGCTACTGAGCATCCAAAGGGCTCTCTGGTATTTATACAAGGCGTGAGAATGACTGACAGCTTTGTCATGCATAGGGGCATTACACTTGGCTTGGACCACTGAGCCAGAGAGGGGGGAGGGAACAATGACATACACATTAGGGATGCACCAAATCCGGAATGTTTGGATTCGCACGAATTCTGATCAACCCTGCGAAAGGCTCGCCTCAAATCTGCACCTAGATTTCAGAATGCAAAGAAATTTCTCCAGGGCTCCAGTCACATTTTCACAAGTGACTTTTTAGCTGTTTGACAATACTAATGGCCAAACCCTTAAACATTCAGATGAATGCAGCAGGGCAAGCGGTGGGGTTGAGCCGATTCCTGGCTTCTGTACGTAGATAACAATGACATGTAGATCAGCTGGGGAGGTGGAAGATGAATATTTCACATCCCTGGTAGAATCTGTATGGCAAGGGGCGAAAGTGGAGTTGCTGAGTTTATAGGTAATTGCTTCCAGCAGGCAATTTCCATTTACAGCTCAGGTTCAGAGATCATTTCTAATCAGGGCTGTTTTTTTTTTTTTTTTAGGCTGCTTTCAATTTGCAGCTATGACATTTTTGGGTGTGTTTTAGCTGTTTGCTTAATTAAAGAAACTCAATGCTCTGCTCCTCAACCCCCTCCCTTCTTTCTGCAAACACTTTTTTTTTGTGTGTCAGTTGAATGGAGGGTTGGGAGGGGATGAGGCTGAGAGAGAGGTGTGTGTGGTGATGGTGGGGGGGTTGAGGGGCCTTGGGCCTAGCTCAGATCCTTTGCTGATTGCTGTCCTTCCCGATGAAGCCTTCCTCACACACCGTGATCAACGATCACTCTAGCTACGGAGGATCAGTCAGATCGAGGAATGAAATCTCCTTTTGGTGGCAGCAGATTGCTGGGGGATGGGTGAGGGACGGTGAAAACTCCCCTGTTACAGTATGTTTTTTTTTTTTGTCTTCTCTCTAAGGTCCTGTTTCCCTTCCCTCTACCCTCTACTGAATCTATATGCTCGGAAAGATTAAAAGGCTGAACTTGCATGTATTATACATAAATATATAAGGCCCCTTCAGAAAAAGAAAAGTAAGTTGTTAGGTTTTGTTTTTAAGAGCACAAATATCTCTAGCCCCTCCTCGCTAATTGGACTATTGTTAAAAGGCAACTGCTTATTTTCTAATGTTTGCTTGGGCTAGAGTGTCTTTCAATATTGTGTATTGTTAGTCATGTTCTAGTTTCATTTTAAGTTCAGGTATTCTTGCCCACAAGTCACTTCCTTCAGAAACACTATTCTTCTGCCAAAACCCAGCATGACAGAATTTTAGCAGACCCCATTATGCAAATTGTGCTTTCTGGTATTCGCTCAGATGTAATTTCATGCACTGATAACACGTCTTTGTCCTCCCTGGAATCAGAGACTGGACATGTATAATGTTTAATATTTTTAGGGTTGGGCAGGCAAATCTGATGACTGAAATGTTAGGTTAATATTTTCTAGGGTTTTCTTAGATCGCAGTGGAATGCAAATGACAATTCTTAAAATGTCTATTTGGGAGATGTAGAATCATGTAACAGCAGGTGTAAAAATGCCATCTTTTTCTCAATTATTTGTGGCTTTAACTGTCATTTCTAAATATGTTTTACTTTTGCTCACTGTTATTATGTTGGATTAGTCAGGAGGACAACTTGTATTGTAATGAATATAGATGCAAATATTTATTTGTGTGTATATATATATATATATATATATATATATATATATATATATATATATATATATATATATATATATATATATATATATATACTCCCCCCCCCCCATGAAAATAGTGGGCAGTCTGCTGACCCATTGAGGAATTGCTAACTCTACTTATAAAATAGTTAAAATGTTTGTCAAATTCTCTCATTTAAGCATTACAGGGCCATGCATTAAAATCAGAAATGAATAAGTTGCCATTATCTGGGTTATTGTTTTTTTTGTATAAAAATAAAGTTGTAAAAAAAATGCTTCAAAGTCCAGAATTCACACACACAAAAATTTTTTTGTTTTGTTTCCAAATTAGAATTTTCAAGATCTATTAGACGCAGAAAACTCTATGTAAAACATGTGGCATCTAAAAGCTGGCAAATTCATGTAGAAGTCACTGGGAAATGTATTTTCAATGTTGTGGTGTTTTTTTTTTTTTTTTTTTCAATTTGAGTTTTGGAGACCAATTTGAAATTTGTCAGACTGAAAATAAAGGTTACAATGTGATTTGCCTGCCTTGCAGTTCGTATTTCATGTTTAGAAGCAATTACATTTCTATGTTTTAGAGGCTTTTCTTAACATTTGAGAGTTTGTATCTTTTCCGAATTTGAAAAAAATAACAAATTTGAATGTTGCCAACTATGCCTCTGTATTCAGCAGAAACAAAACTTGTCATGTGACATCAAAGCGGTTCACACATGATGCACTGATTTTGTTTTTCTCAAATTTGAGTGCAAAATTAGGATGCGGTTTATTCTTCAGGCGAATATAAAAGTTATGGATTTCATACATCCCTGCTTTTTTTTTGTATGTGAGCTATGAATAATGTTTGCCCCTGGTAGTCACCTTTTTGGCAGTTAAACCATTCTATTCTAACTAGGTTGTTCTCTATATATTATGAACGCATATTTATAAAGCATCCACATTCCACAGAGCCGTACAGTAAATGGGTGTGTACATTAAACATACAGATTACATACACGAAACCGGCTACACAGATTATGCAAATTAAACCCTGCATATTTATTTTTGAGAAAATTAGGTCATGGTTTTAACTATATTCTATTTTTTTTTAAGTGTATATGATTGTTCCTTTATACTCTTGACATCCAGCATCTCTTCCAATTGCCCCATTAGCCCCACATGCATATTCAATCTCTCCAACTATTTTTGTTTTTTAATTTCTTTAAATTGATTAAAAAGCCTTACAGTGCAAACCCTATGTAGTTTGTCACAATAACATTTTGTTACACTTGTACTTTGAGACTGACGTTTTGTAATGACAACCCCCTGTTTTTTGTCTTCATGACAGTATGACACTCCCCTCACTGATTTATCATATAAATGTTTTGAGTTCATTCCTGGTATGAATTTGTACAGAATATTAGAATTAACAGTTTTTTTTTTTTTTTTTTTGATAAAGCGTATGTATTATGGCTTTTATACATACAGGTATGGGATCCTTTATGGGAAACCTCTTATCCAGAAAGTTCTGAATTATGGAATGGCCGCCTCCCTTAGATTTAATTTTATCCAAATCTGCATTTTTTAAAGTTATTGCCTTTTTTTCTCTGTAATAAGAACGTACCTTGTACTTTATCCAAATTTAAGGTGGCCATACACGGGCCGATAAAAGCTGCCGACAGACCGTGTTGGCAGCTTATTGGCCCGTGTATGGGGGCCCCCGACGGGCTTCCCCGATCGAGATCTGGCCGAAAGTCGGCCAGATCTCGATCGGATGGGACGAAAAATCCCGTTGGATCGCGGCCGCATCTATCCAACCGCCCGTTTAGGCATCGTTAGGATCCGATCGTTGGGCCCTAGGGCCCACGATCGGATCAGCCCGATATTGCCCACCTCAAGGTGGGCATATCGGAGGGAGATCCGCTCGATTGGCGACATTGCCAAACGAGCGGATCTCTGTGTATGGGCACCTTAAGATATAATTAATCCTTATGGTAAGAAAAAACAGCCTACTGGGTTTATTTAATGTTTACATGGCTTTTTTTAAGGCATGGAGATCCAAATTACAGAAATATCAGTTATCCGGGTCCCAAGCATTCTGCATAACCGTTCCTATACCTGTACACTGTAAATCACAAGTTTCTGTCATATAGTTTTACAAATGTGTATTTATGAAAACAATACAGACTAAAACATAATTGTAGTTAAGAGGGTAACAATGTACAAACATTAAAAGTAGATAAGTATTAAAACAAATGTCTCAAATAGGACTCAACCCAGTTCCGTGATCAGTAGATATTGGCATATGTTGACGTTATCCTAGTGACTTGGTGACTCCCGAAGGGCTCAGTCTGTAGTGAACTTTTGTCTTGAGAAATCGTTGGCACAAAATGTTGTTTCCATAATAAGCGGATTGTTTCGCAGGACTTCTGTGTCGTACCATGTATTGTTATGGAGGGAGTGTAATATTAAATATCGGGTAGCTCTAGGAAGGTGGGTAATGTATATGGACCCGTTTGAGAAAAATGTAGCCCTGTTTTGTTCCTTATTGTCTCTAGCCTGTCCGTATAAAAAATCTAGTGTCAATCTTGTTTGACTAGATCTAGAAATGGTGGATCTGGAGTGAACCAGAGCTGTAAAATAGTTTTGCGAGCAGCTGCAGCTAGGCGTTCTGCTAGTATTCTTTCCGGTTATGTAATTTGGGTAGGGTGAAGTAATTTACTAAAAAGGGCCTAATCGATAGACAGTCGTAACGATTTCAAATTTAAGTGGATGCAGAAAGTTTGGATTTTGAGGCAGGTCCATAGACAATGCTCCAAGTTCGCATTCAGAGGGAAGCAGCATAGGCAGTTGCTAGTAGGAAGATTTCCCATTTTATAACTACTATAGTTCATATAAACAAGTTGCTGTGTAGCAATGGCGGAAATGGCATAAGTTAAATAGTGGATAACGGATAATACCATTATGTTCTACAGAGCTTATATTCTCTGTGCTGTGTAACATGAGTCTTTTCTCCTTTGAATGGCTGCCCCCATTGCTACACAGCAGCTTATTTATATAAACAATAGTAGTGTTTCTGAAGCAAACACATCAGTTTTACCAGGGTAGGGCAACACTGCATTATATTTTTATTTTTGATGTTACTGTTCCTTTAAGGGGGCTGGTTTTATGCAAAATGGGAATTTAGAAAATAGTGGTTTGGGGAGGATAGAAGAATCTGTTGCTAGTAAGTTATTAATGTTTCTAAGACCTTGTTGCTGCCAGGCATATACAGTGGGGTTGTAAAAGCCACTTGGGAAAGCAGAGTTACCTATGCAGACTCAATTAAAGGGGTTTCATTTAAATTTGTGTCAAACCAAATTCACATTTGCAAAATATATAGGGGAAAGAACCATTTTTAATAGATGTATTCAGGAAAAAAGCTTAGTTTGAGGTTTTCCCATGTCTCAAGTTCTCCAGTTAGATGAGTATTTACATATATATACACACACACACACACATACCAAGGGGGTTATTTATCATTCGGAATTTTCACCCGAAAACTGGAGTATTGCACAAAATTCAGCTCACACCAAAAAATCATTGGGAATTCTCCCATTGACTTATATGCAACCTCGACAAGTCTGAGATGCCGGATTTTCAGATTTCGACTTTGGAGTTTAGTAAATAAGCCCCCAAGTGTCCATTTGATATTATTTCGTTATAAGGGAAGCAAAATGTCCCATACACCTAGTGATTGGCCTGGTGTATGGATATTGTCACACCTTTTTGTGAATTATTTTAAATCTTAATTTTGTTCACATTAATTTAATAAAAATGACTAAAGTCACAGTACTTAAACTTGGTAGAAGGTTTTGTGTGTGACACATAAAAAAATATCTGTTCAACTAAAGATTTTGGAAGATGTTCGAATTTTGGTATTTTATAGACTGATGAGACATATTGCAATTAGATTTCATTTTTGTTGTTTTTCAATTATTGAGCATTTTTTAGAGCTTCAGTTTGGAGTTTCAGCAGGTATCCAATTGCTTGGGTCCAGTTCATCGTAGCAACCAGGAATTGGCACAGGAATGGCATCTGTTATCTGGAAGCCCATTATACAGAAAGTTCCGAATTACAGAAAGGCCGATAGACTCCATTTTATCCAAATAATCCACATTTTTAAAAATTATTTCTCTTTTCTTTGTAATAAAAAAACAGTACCTTGTACTTGATCTAAACTAAGATTTAATTAATCCTTATTGAAAACAGAACCAGCCCATTGGGTTTATTTAATGTTTTCATGATTTTCTGTTAGTTTTAAGGTATGCAGATCCAAATTAGAGAAAGTTTGGTTTACCGGAAACCCCAGGTCCCAGGCATTCTGGATAATAGGTCTTATGCCTGTATATAATAAGTGACTGGAATATGACTAGGGGAGGGCCTGAATAGAAAGATAAGTAATAACCAGTGACCGTAACAAAACTAGTTGCACAGAGCAATTATTGTTTGGCTCTTTAGAAACCTAAAAAGTTCATGTTCATCTTGTGTGGATGACTTTTTCAGCTTTATCAACTGTAAAGAGTGTAATGTCTTTAGGATGTGGCCTTTACACTTAAATACAATTTATATGATGCATTTTGAATCCTCGATTTTCCGCCCCTAATTTGCAAATTTTGCATATGCAAACTAGGATTCAGTTCGGCCGCGTAGAAGAATTCGGCCAAATCCGAATCCTGCTAAAAAAAAGGGCGAATCCTGAACCAAATCCCGGATTCGGTGCATCCCTACTTTTACATATTCTCCATAGGGAAAGCATAAATATATTGGTAGCGGGAAAGCCAGGTAATAATTCTGTGGTGCTCAGCCTGCCACAAATACCCCACTTTAAAGTGCCAAACCTTGTTATTCGCATGAAAATTCAGGGCCCACAGATGTCCTGAGTATTATCGTTTTTTAACAGGAGAAAAAAATAAAACACATTTGTAAGAATAAGCATGCACAACGGTTTAATGGATTTTGAATAAAAATTTACTGTTCCCCTTTAAGCCAATTTAAGATTAAAGTACTCTAGGAATCAAGCACACAAATCAGTTTTTCTTAGAAGCATGGTACTTTACTATGTTAATGGATAGGTTTAAGCAGTATACTGTGTACTCTATGACCTAGATTTGGCAAGGCCGCTACACACTGCCCTTACATTAGATGCACCACCAATCACAATGCTTGATTAGATGGCCACAGGATATGTAAAACAATTCTCTACAGCTTTTATTTCCAATAAAAAAATTACAAATGACTAATAGGCATTTTAAAAAAGATCATGAGTTATATGTTGATGTAAAATCCAGGAATAGCACCCAATGCTAAGCACCAGCGACAGGTATATTTTTTTTGTGTCTGCTTTAGGGGTAATTGTCAAAATGACAAAACATTATAATCCCCACTGGCAATGCTTAATGAATCTGCAGTTTGGAACTTTTGGACGTTTCAGTTGCAAAGTGTAGTGGGCAAGGATTTGTGTAATTTTCTTTTTTTCCATATTCTGATATCCTAAAAGATGGAGATTCTAAATAGTTTTTTTTTAATTTGAACTCCACTGTGTTCTTCATATTTCAGGATATGGGATGCTGTATTACTTGCATAATAATAATTATGGTTTAAAGGGATACTGTCATGAGAACATGTTTTTAAAAAAAAAAAAAAAAAAAGCATGTTAATAGTGCTGCTCCAGCAGAATTCTGCACTGAAATCCATTTGTTAAAAGAGCAAACGGAATTTGTTATATTCAATTTTGAAATCTGACATGGGGTTAGACATTGTCAATTTCCCAGCTGCCCCAGTCATGTGACTTGTGCTCTGAAAAACTTAAATCACTCTTTACTGCTGTACTGCAAGTTGGAGTGATATCAACCCCTCCCTTTTCCCCCCAGCAGCCTAACAACAGAACAACGGGAAGGTAACAAGATAGCAGCTCCCTAACACAAGATAACAGCTCCCTGGAAGATCTAAGAACAGCACTCAATAGTAAAACCCAAGTCCCACTGAGACACATTCAGTTACATTAAGTAGGAGAAATAACAGCCTGCCAGAAAGTAGTTCCATCCTCAAGTGCAGGCACAAGTCACATGACTGGGGCAGCTGGGAAACTGACAATATGTCTAGCTCCATGTCAGATTTCAAAATAGAATTTAAAAAAATCTGTTTGCTCTTTTGATAAATGGATTTCAGTGCAGAATTCCCATGACAGTATCCCTTTAAATGGACAGTAACCTAATTTTTTAATATTGGTGAAATTAATAGAGCTTGTGCTAAACATTACATTTTTTTTCTTTTAATTATGAAATATCTGATTTTGGAAAATTAATTTTTCATATTTTACCACCGGAAGGCATCGGTGAATTAATCCCTCCCTTTTCCCAGCTATAGTCTATTTTATTATAAGATAATTATAAGATAAAAAGCAGCTCATTATACTGAGGCTTCTCATTGGGCTGTTGGTTTGTCTTTACTCATTGTTATGTATCAGAACTAAAATATGAAAAAATTTACACTTTCACATTTTCCAAAATCAGATATTTCATAATTAAAAGGAAAAAAAAAATGTTTAAAAAAAAAAAAATTACTTTTTTTTGTAACCCAAAAATGTGAGTTTGACCAAAAAAACCCCTCAAATTCGAATTTTTGTTAAAAACACAACTCGAATCTTAATAAATAACCCCCCTAATGTCAGCAATTTTAGATGTCACAGGATGAAAGTTATTGTCTGTTTGGATAAAGTGTGACATTGGTGGTTCTACAGCACACATTCACTTCGAACATCACTGAGCAGGATTTTGAAGTGTTTGTAACTCTGCATTTAATTATCAGTAACATAAATTTTATTTAAAAAAAAAAAAGCCACAAAGACAAATTGAACTTTTAAATCGCTAAGTCTTTATTAAGAAATAACTTACAGAAACCCGCTTGTGCTCCTCTTCAGAAAAGGCGACCCGCCTGATACATCATGTGCTGCTCGATTTCTCCTCCCTGGCTATCTCCTATAAGGAATGCAGGCAAGAGAAATCCAGCACCGCACAATGGATTGACGAATCGCCTTTTCTGAAGAGGAGTGCAAGCGGAGTAAATGCCTAGTAAAATGACAGACTGAGTGATGGCAAGTCATTGTAATAACCATCGTTGATTTTAAAAAAAATGATTGGGACTGAATTTTTTTTTCTTTTGGAATTACCTTTTGGCTCTAACGAGTGTGATTCTTGTACTCCACCCTATAGGAATATTGCATTGCTTAAGACCAGCATGTATAACGTTCCTGTACTCTCTATAATCAGACACAGTGCATTTTGTTCCTTAAGGTAACTGTCGCTCTCTTTGAGAAAAATCAATTCAATCACTGTAGTTATGTCACATCCCTCTGCATTTTGAGGAAACCATTTCTTATGTAATCACACCAGCCCTCATTGAGCGTTTTATCTTGACTGATTTTCCCCAGAAAAATCACTGACCCAATGCCCTATAAAAACAGTACTTTTACTTTGTTTATTGTTGCTTGTAATTTTATTTTGGTATCATATTTTCTTCTACTGCAGAAATAGAATTTCCTGTGTCACTTTTAGGAGCATGTTTTTGCATTCCTGCAAGGTTTATGTGAAGTCTTAACAATTTTATGCAACACAATTTGTGTTGTATAGAAAGTTTGAAAAATATCTTCTGAATTTTGTCGTGTATAATTTTGTCTCATACCGAATTGTGTAGATGCACATTAAGTTATGTTGTACTGTGTAATGTTTTTTTTTTTAATTATTTTTTTAATTTTTTTTTTTTTAGGTTTTGAGAGCATTTTAGAAGGGCTGTTTGGACCTGGGTTATTGAACGATATCAGCATATATAAAGGTATTTCTTGATTTTTACCACACTTACATTTCATATAGTTATACAGTTTACAACTGTTATTCAGTGTGTAACATGCATGCTTCTATTAACTGCTTTTTGTAACCTTCGTTACATAAATCATATGCTTTGTAAATGCAGTCCTTTCCGGAATCGCCGAGGGGAGAGGTAGTAACTCTGAAAAAAACCTTGATTTTTAATTAAAAGAATAGTAACACCAAAAGAGTTTTAAAGTAATGAAAATATCATGTAGTGTTGCCCTGCACTGGTAAAAATTATGTGTTTTGCTTCAAAAACACTACTATTGTTCATATAAACAAGCCTCTGTTTAGCAATGGGGGAAATTGAAAAAAGGCTATATGGCACAGGTTAAATAGTAGATAACACCATTATGTTCAATGGAGCTTATCTGCTGTGTAACCTGAGCCTTTTCCTTTGAATGGCTGCCTCCATTGCTACACAGCAGCTTATTTATATAAACAATCGTAGTGTTTCTGAAGCAAACGCAGCAGTTTTACCAGTGCAGGGCAACAATGCATTTATATTTTTATTACTTTTAAACACTTATTTTTTGTTACTGTTCCTTTAAAGTGTTAGGAGGAAAGAAAACTCTGGTACTGAATGGGATCTGTTATCCACAGATGGCTTTCAAATACAGAAAATACATTTTGCAAGAAAAAAGGGTTTTGTTTATAGGTGCACAATCAAAACAAATCAACAATTTACTATGAAACCCTCTGTGTAAACTAGGGATGCCCCGAATCCACTATATGGGATTTTGCCAAATCCCCAAATCCTTCATGAAAGGTTCGGCCGAATACCAAACCAAATCCTAATTTACATGTGAAAATAAGGAAGGGTAAAAGTCGAAAAAACATTCTTTACTTCTTTATTTTGTGATCAAAAGTTTTGTGATTTCCCTTCCCACTCCTATATTGCATATGCAAATTGGGATCTGGGTTCGGTTTGGTCAGACACGAGGATTGGTCGAATCCTGCTGAAAAAGGTCGAATCCTGAACCGAATCCTGGATTCGGTGCATCCCTAGATATGCTAGCCCAAGCATTTCAGATAATCTACACTCTGTATTTAATCTAGTATACCATACCATAGCTGTCCCATCCCTTCCCAAAATGTATTTTGATTCAGGATAGTAAGTAAAGTAAATTTAATGGGGTTATTCACCTTCGAACGCTATTTTCAGTTGTTTTTGGGTAGTTCAAACAGTAATGTCAGAAAATTTTAATTTTCTAATTTTTTTGGGTCAAAACTCTCAAATTCGAATTGAAAATAATCCAAACGCAATTTGAATTTGAAAATCGCGATTTCTCAAACCTTGACCCTTGGAACAATTCGAATTTGACTATTCGCCACCTAAAACCTGCCTAGTTCATGTACAAGCCAATGGGAGAGGTCCAGTGACCCATTTGAAGATGTTAAAGGGGTTGTTCACCTTCCAAACACTTTTTTCAGTTGTTTTCAGATTGTTCCCCTGAAATAAATCTTTATTTCAATCACTTTCCATTGTTTATTTTTTACTGTTTTTCCAAAATCTCAAGTTTAAACTTGAATGTTCGTGTCTCTGGTGTTTGTCTGGCAGCTCTGTAATTCTGGTGCAGACTCTGAACTGCTACAAATTTGCAACATTGAGTTGATCCATTTCTCAGCAGCATCTCTGGAGTATTAGCAACCATTGTATCAATTCCAACAGCTGCCTTTAATGAAAATCAGAGATTCTGCTCAGCAGGGACAAAGATAAGAAATATATCAACTCAATCTAGAACAGTTTTTAGGGTCAGCGACCCCCCTACTCAGAGTTGTTTTAGAAGGCAAAAATTGACGCTTCTTCAATATTTGAAAAACGGTCACACATTAGAGAATAGAAAGTAATAGGAAAAAGTTATTTCTGGTGATCTATCTGAAAACGACTAGTTGTTTGAAGGTGAGCAACCACTTTAATAGCCTTCCTGACATTCGAGTTTTTCCAGAGAGAAAAATCGATTCAAGTTTAGTCAAATTAGATTTGTTTTTGTGTCTGTAATATTCGTATGAGTTTTAGATATTTTTTAGATTTGTGGAAAGGCCACCTAGGTCCGGGCCTAGGGCAGCAGGATTTTAGGGGGGCAGCAGGCTGCCTTACCACACCCACACCCAGGGGATGTGCTGGAGATACAATCATTTTTTAATTTTCCCGTGCACCAGTCCCCATTGCTCCAGTCCAGATGATTAAAATTTGCACGAATAAAAGGGAGTGAACATGGGCGACCAACAGCAGTGGGCCTAGGGGCGCCCACTATGTAAATCCGGTCCTGTTTGTTTGATTAAATAACCTCCCAATCGAATTTCAAGTATATTAGAATTGATTAGAGTTAAAAAAAAAAAAATTCACATGATTTGAAATTCGACCTTTGATGAATGGGCCTCCACATCTGACAACCTCATGGCTGCCCTCTTAAAGGAAAACTATACCCCCCAAACAATGTAGGTCTCTATAAAAAGATATTGCATAAAACAGCTCATATGTAAAATCCTGCTTCATGTAAATAAACCATTTTCATAATAATATACTTTTCTAGTAGTATGTGCCATTGGGTAATCATAAATAGAAAATTGCAAAAATAAGGGCCGCCCCCTGGGATCGTAGGATTCACTGTACTCACAAACATACCAACAAACCATACATGTTAGGTCACATGACAGAGTTGTGTCTTTTGCTTCCTCACTTCTTCCTGTTACAGTTAGTTGTAGTATTTCTGGTCAGGTGATCTCTGAGGCAGCACACAGACCATCACGAAATGGTGGTTCAAGGCAAGAGATGTAAAAGGGCAATAATTAATTAAATATATATTCTAGTTTGGTAAGATTCTTTAATATGCCACTTAATATGATATGAACTATCTGTTGCTTAAGTGTTCATTTTGGGGGTATAGTTTTCCTTTAACGGTATACATGGCTATTTAATAGTAGTAGTACTGGGGTACAATTGGCCATACACAGGGCGACAATTGGTCTTAGCTAATAGCACAGACTCTTCATCCTGCTGACAAGCTGCAATGGCAGATTAAATATTATTTTTGTTGTATCAAACATGAGCTAATCCCAAAACTGACAAACACTTGAACAATCAAGCAGTATAAATCTCCCAAACTAGATATATAGATATATAGATATATATATCTATATATATGGCCCGTTTTAATTGTATCAAACTATCACCACTCTGACAGTCATCAGCCAATAGCACCGAACCAGTCAGACTTTCAGAATGTGTTTTTGGACAAGGCAAAGTGATATAGTCTTCATTTCAATAACATTCTGTAAAAATCATGCATATGTCAGCATCTCCTAATGTGGCTGTAGTCATGGGGCATTTTGTTTGGGGACTTGTTGGGGCAAGTCCGCTATAAGCCTCACACAATAATTGCCTGTTTTTGTGCCTATTTTTGTTATTTCTGTTCCTATTATGCTTTTTCTGTTTTGCTGCAAAAAATGTTACATGCACCTAAGTTTCACATAAAGTGTATTCTATGTAGGAATAGTTTTTTTTAAAATCTATCTGGAATTCCACTTAAAAAGTGCTGAAAGCATCCACAACCTGCATAATGGAAATGTCGTTTTATACCGTCCCATTGAGTAGTTGCTTGCAATTTACATGTAATGCATTTTTAAGGGAAAGATTGAGAATAAAATGAAATCTCCCTTGTTGATTGCAAGCAACTTTAGAAAGATGAATGAGGATGTCTTTGTGACCAGTTTCATCTTTAGACACTTCTAGGAGGGTCATATGGTTTTCTTTCACACTGTGTCCAGTTTTTTTCATTAGGCCTGGACTAAGGGCAGGAAGTCTTGCAGCTGAAAAGTATAATAATCCTACAACATGCTTGCTTGTTGATCCCCCCCCCCTCCTTTTTTTATAACTAACAATTAATTCTGTAAAAGAACTGGCTGTGAACAAACCAGTCAGTTGCGCTGAAAGTATTTTGCCCATATGTTTTTGATGTGGGAACCTGTTATCCAGGGAACCTGTACAATTGCCTTATACTTGATCCTAACGAAGATATAATTAATGCAACAATACTAATAATTGGGGTAATCCAAAGTCAGTCAAAATTAACGGGAAATGTGCCGGTTCCCAAAGCACACTTCACAAGTATTTAAAAAAAAAAGTTTGATGTTACGTGCGTCAAAAATAAGCTCCTGCTTTGAGGCCACTGGGAGCAACATCCAGGGGGTTGGGGAGCAACATGTTGCTCACGAGCTACTGGCTGGGGATCAATGGTCTATAGGTATGTCCCTGTCACATTTTAACAGAGAAATCTTAACTGTATTCTATATGAGGTATTTAGGTATTTTACTAACATTATATGTATCTAAACAAGATGGAGGCTATGAGACACACACACACACACCCACAACAACCCCCCCCCCCAGAAGGAGGCTCTTGATGTTTCGGCTAGCACTGTAGCCTTTCACTTACATCACTATACGAGTTGTGCAGCATCCAGACAGAGAGATATATATATATATATATATATATATATATAAGGTATTATGTATGCAGCTTATGAACAAATGCAACTGGACCCTTGAAATGTATATGTATAATGGTGTTGTGTTTAATTGAGATAAAGGGAGGTGGGAGGAGCTATATCAGCTTTAAATATCGACCGCCACGAGGGTGGCACAATGAGTAAGTGCCGGAGGGTACGAAACGCATAAGGTGCACAAGCAATGGGGTCAGTGTGCTGAAATGTTTTTAATATACATTTTTTAATCAATTGGAATTTTTATAATTCTGAGTTACGGGATTTTTTTGAAAAATACTTGATATAATTAATCCTAACAGTCCTATTGGGTTGAATTAATGATTAAATTTAGTAGGCAATGTTTGCAGATTCAAGTTGCAGAAAGACCCTTTTTCCGGAAAACCCCAGGTCACTAACATCCAGGTCCCATAACTGTATCTCTTTGGGTTGGTATGTTATAGGGGATATTGAACAAAGTTTCAGATTAAGTGACAGGCAGTATTGCATTTCGTTCCTATCAGGCTGTCTTAATTATTATTTATTGTATAGGTTTTAAAGGCTGATAAATGTACATAGTGGCTGTTTGTGAAGTGATACATTGTCAGCCCCCCCCCCCCCAAAAAAAACAGTCTGTGATCATCATGTTGATAGCACATCTTTTTGTAAGTAAGACCATTCTTGTGTCCTTTGCTTGGTGCTGATCATGGTGTGCACCATTGCCCTTAGTGTTCTGCAGTGCTCCGCTATGATTGCAGCTATTTTGTTGAGGATACATTATAACTTTCCTAATTTCCTCCACTCTTATTGCTAGCACATTTTTTTGATTCTCTGCGTTGCAATTGTCTTCCTTATTGCTTAGCTCTTCTTTGAAATAAGTAACACCAAAATATATTACAACTTTGTATTCTTCTAACTGCAGTGTTAAGCTGGCCATACACAGGTCTAAAAAAAGCAAAAATTGTACAGGTATGGGATCCGGAAACCCCGTTATCCAGAGAGTCCAGAGTTATGGACAAGCTGTCTCATAGACTCCATTTTATCCAAATAATCCAATGATTTACTTTTCCTCTGTAATAATAAAACAGTACTTTTTACTTGATCCCAGTTAAGATATAATTAATCCTTATTGGATGCAAAACCAGCCTATTTGGTGTATTTAATGTTTGCATGATTTTCTAGTAGACTTGAGGAATGAACATCCAAATGACAGAAACGCATTATCCAGAAAAACCCAGGTCCCAAGCATTCTAGATAACAGATCCCAGTTTTGTGCAGCAAGTTTGTGTTCAAATAGGGCAGAGATCCAGTTTTTTGCTGGCCAGATTAGTGGATCACTATGGGGGTTAATTTACTAAACTCCAAATGCAAAATCATGAAAAAGTTTTTTTTTTTTTTTTTTTTAATAAAATCTGACTTTTGAAAAATCATGAATTTTCTGAATTTATTAAACACCCAGGATGGAAAAGTCCGAATCTGAAAATCCGGTTGCAGTCAATGGGAGAAGTCCCAATGATTTTTTGATGTGCGATGGGTTTCGGGTAATACCCAGAAGTTTTTTGTGTGAAAATTACGGAAAAATCGTGAAAATTGGATGAAAATTTAGTGAAAATCGTGATTTATTTTTTCCCCCGCAAAGCAAATTTTCGGGAAAATGTAATAAGCTTGAAAAACCCGAGCGGATTTGATCGGCGTTTGTATCAGAAAATATTGTGATAAATTTGGACTTTGATAAATAACCCCCTATGTGTATGTTTTACCAGCAATTCTCTGTGGGACCTGTTATCCAGAATGCTCCGGATAACACATCTTTCCGTAATTTGGGTCATCATGCCTTAAATCTACTAGAAATTCATGTAAACATTAAATAAACCCAATAGGCTGGTTTTGCTTCCATTAAGGATTAATTATATCTTAGTTGGGATCAAGTACAAGGTACTGTTTTATTATTACAGAGAAAAAGGAAATCATTTTTAAAAATTTGGATTATTTGGATAAAATTAAGTCTATGGGAGACCATTCCGTAATTCGGAGCCTCCTGGATATCGGATTTCTGGATAAGGGATCCTATACCTGTACTAGTAAAAATTGTTGATACGCTGTAGGGAACATTTAAATATGAGATTTATACCCCCCACCCAAATACTGGTAAGATTCTTTTTGTAAGTGTTTTTTGAGAGGGAAAGCTTTGGGGCAAGACTCTTAACTACGGGTGGTGGCACACGTTGAGATTAGTTGGCCACAATAAATCTGCTCCACTGTAGGCAACTAAATCTTCTGCAAATGCTTTTCCACTAACAATAATGTAAATCACCAGTGGGAAAACATAATGCTTCACTTTCCGGAAGTTGCACCAAGTTGCCTAGCAAGACAAGTGAACACAGCACAGCTGAGAACAAACAGGCAGTGACATTATTATATATTATATGATGTATTTAATTGGGCTGTCTGCCTACAAAAAAGTAGATATAAATATGTAATTTATTTTAATTCAGTGATTTTAAAATTATTGGTAAACAAACAGCTGAGTGAAAGGAGTTTTGTGAAAAGCGCGTTGCTAGGCAATCCTTTTCTTCTTAACACAACGTGAAACCTGAAAATTGTCACTTTGCCTGTCAAAGGAATAGGTGCTACGTTGTGAGCAAGCAAAGGGTTACACCTTATTGCAGTTAAAAAGAATTCTAGTAGGCATCCCGTGTCCTTGTGGACCTTGAGCAAATTAAAGGAACAGTAACACCAAAAAAATCAAAGTGTACCAAAGTAATTAAAATCTAATGTACTGTTGCTTTGCACTGGTATAATGTTGTGTTTGCTTCAGAACTATAGTTTATACACTGCTGTGTACAATGGGGGAAGCCATTCAAAGCTGAAAAAAAGAGAAAAGGCACAGGTTACACAGTAGTATCAAATGGAATTCCTCAGGACCGATTTGTTATATACTGTGTATCCTGTGCCTTTTCTCCTTTTTCAGCTTTGAATGGCTGCCCCCATGGCTAAACGGCAGATTGTTTATATAAACTATAGTAGAGTTTCTGAAGCAAACACACCAGTTGTACCAGTGCAGGGCAGTAGTACATTATATTGTCGTGTCTTTAAAACAATTTAATTTTTTGGTGTTACTGCTCCTAACCCTTTATTAAGCTTAATTGTTTCCCATTTGTTTTGTTTTTTCCCCCCTTGGTTTCTGTAAAGCTGTTACTGGCTGAACGTTCACCTTTATGCTTACATAGGACTCCTCCGTTCTGCACAATAATATTTTAATCATAAAATATATTTAGTATAAGTCTGTAGATACGTTCTAAAGGTTACCAGCCATTTAGGAATTGTTTAATAGGATAAAAATGAAGATTGTTCATTTGAAAAACTGAAATACACATGCCTCCATTACAAACAAAATAACTTGTTGGGAATGTTATATTTCCCTGACCAAAACTTATATTGAGTATACTGTCCATATATTTTGGCAGAATCTCTACATAAAAATTCATGCTAGAACTAATTCACTTTTTTTTTTATTTTTCCTCTTATATCAATAGACTGTGAACCAGCAGGTGTATGTGATTGGTCCTTTGATGAAAACTGCCTTTTCTGCTGCTTGAGAAGAGAAAAAGTCAAGGTACAATACTGATGATGCTTGTATTTTCTTCTTGTATATTTCAAATACAAAATAGCAGCTGATAATTTATTTTTTTTACTTGATTAATATAATGCATTTGTGCACATTTTATAGTCTGCTTTTTGATGCTTTCAGATGTTTGGTTATTTTGAATGGGTCGTTGATAGTTTTAGGTCGTTACAGAATCTGAAACTATAATTTGCAGGGATTCCAGGGATTGTTAACCACAAATGATATGGTTTATTATTTGTCCTATGAAGTTACAGTTCTAGTTTATGTGGCATATCTTGGTAAATTGTTTGCTCACGTCTAAATCTGCAGGTTGCTTACACTGAGGAGCTGTTCACAAGGGAGAGTGTTTCCCAACTAGTGCCTACCACCTGCATTGTTGAAAAAATCTTAAAATGTTTGTTAAACTTATTTACACTTATTCTGATAAAGATTGTGTTTGGTTTTAGAAATTATGTATTTAGTGCATCTTTGTAAATTATGTAGAAAAGGGGCGTAAAATAACCCCATATGCCCAGATCTAGTGCAACTGCAACATAAATCTCTCTAAACCTGGCCATAGACGCAAAGATCCGATCGTATGAATCATTGTTCGATTGGACTTCCCCATTTCCCGACCTGCCAGTAACCATTGAGATCAAATAAAGTACAAAAGAATAGATCAGACGATGTTCTGCCCCTGACAGCAATCGTACGATAGTTATGTCCGACCAAAGCTGGTGACAGTCTCCATCTGAAAATCGTATGATCGCCAATACATGCAGAGATATTACCCGCAGCCGACAGAAATCTTTTAACCTGTCTGATCGACCAAACGTCTGATCTCCGCCGGACGAAAAATGTCTGGACTCTCCACACACGGTCCAAAAATCGTACGAATCCTCGATTTTTCGTAAGAATCCTCGATTTTTGCGTCTATGGCCAGCTTAAGGGACAGTGCAGTAATATTTGGAGGTTTGCTCCATATCTTGTATGCGTAGCATCAAGCTGCATACGTTTGCGATTTATAAGGGTCAGGGCACACACTCTTCTTCGGGGGTGACTAATCCCCCCCCGAACTGACTCCCACTGGCTAGAATATAAATCGCCGGCAGGATGGCACTTGGAGCACTTCGTTTTCCGAAGTCGCCTGATGTAAACTCGGGGCGACTTCTGAAAACGAAGTGATCCGAGTGCCGTCCCTCCATCGATTTACATTCTAGCCGGCGGGAGGCAGTTCAGGGAGATTAATCGACCTGAAGAAGAGGAGCTTTGTCACCAGGCGACTAATCTCCCCGAATCTGAGCGTGTGCCCTGACCCTAAATGTGATTCTATATATGTGTGTGTGTGTGTGTGTGTGTGTGTGTGTGTGTGTGTGTGTGTGTGTGTGTGTGTGTGTGTGTGTGTGTGTGTGTGTGTGTGTGTGTGTGTGTGTGTGTGTGTGTGTGTGTGTGTGTGTGTGTATATATATATATATATATATATATATATATATATATATACTTTAATTGCTTAAAGGACAAGGAAAGTTAAACTAATAAAGTAGCTAAAAATGTTGTACATTATGTTTTGGGCTTCTGTACCAGCCCAAGGCAACCAAATCCCTTTCGCAGTCAGGATTTGTGTCTTCAAGTATGCCCCAGTAGCTCCCCATCTTCTTTTCTGCTGATTCACTGCACATGCTCTGTGCTGCTGTCACTTACTGAGCTTAGGGACCCACTCACAATATACAGTACACATAGACTAGAACAGTATAAGGCTGATTAGTAATTAATACAGATAATTACTACATGTCAGCACAGAAACCAGTGCATTTAGCATCAGAATAATCGGCCCTGTAGCATCAGCTTTTATTAAAGGACAACCTCATTTTCTGCTTAATTATTTGCAACAACCCCTAAGCTTTAGCTTCTCAAGAGCTGCTCAGAGCCCACTGAGCATGTGAGTGTCACAGACACTTTCCAAGATGGTGACCCCCTGTGACAAGTTTGAAGTTCTGGATCATTTATGCTATTGAGAAGCTGAGACTAGGCTGGTAAATAAGTTCAGTATATAAAACATGACATTTTTAGCCCTATTCATTTTTATGGTTTAGTTCTCCTTTAATATTAAAGAAAGTCCCACAGAAAAGTAATTTTAGGGCCTGCCTGAACTTTGGTAATAAGATTTTTTTTTTCATTAAAAAATATTGTAATTACAGAAGTCAGTGCCGCAGTGGGACACCTATAACTTCTTGACTTCTTGAGTTGAAGGTTCTGCTGTACTTCCTTTAGTTACACCATCTAAGTTATTAGGGTTAATAATTTTTATCTGCAGGAAACATTTAGGGCTTTGATAACATATTGGTCTGGACCTGCTTAGTTCAAAATATTTACACAACATGCATGTACTTGGCATTATTATAGAGGCATGCCTGTAAAAAGCTTTGTGGTTTACAACACACTAGCTTTTTTTCTTTTTTATTTCTCTTTGTTGTTTTAGTGCACTCTATTTCTAAATACTACCTTTCAGTAGTCCTGCTTAAATTCTTTATTTACGTAACTTTGATTGCCGAAAGGGTAGCCCATAACATTAATCTGGTGGTGACCCTATTATTCATTGAATATTGTGCTGTGCCATAGCCCATTTAAATAGAAGGTTTCAGGTTCTTTTTTTACTGCCTGTACAGTCAATAGGTAAATGTTGTTGTGTTTCTGCGCTTTCCCATACTCTTTATACTTGCAGCATTACTATCATAGGAACAAATATGCTTTACACTGTACTAATGAAATGAACTGCTTCCACAGAGTGTGCTGGAAGCCATTCCCTGAGCCTTTTATGGTATTTTTCATGCCTGGATTTGGTTCGGGATCCGGCCAGGAATTTTTCAGCAGTATTTGGATTCGGCCGAATCCTTCTGCCAGGCCGAATGAAATCCTAATCCTAATTTGCATATGCAAATCACGTGACTTTTTGACACAGAACAAGGAAGTAAAAAATGGTTTCATCTTCCCACCCCTAATTTGCATATGTAAATGCAGGTTCGGTATACGGGTGAATCTTTCGCAAAGGATTTGCCTGCCATCAGCCTATAAAGGGAGTGCTTAAGTTACTTAAAGGCCAGTAACATTTTTTAAAATTTTTTAGAATAAAAAAAAAAAACCACAAAGACAAATTAAACTTTTAAATCGCTAAGTCTTTATTAAGAAATAACTTGCCGAAACTCTGCTTGCGGTCCTCTTGATAAAAGGCGATTCGGCCATCCATCGTGCGGCGCTCAATTTCTCCTTCGCCTTCCATATAAGAGCTAGCCAGGGAGGAGAAATCGAGCGCCGCATGATGGATCGTCCTCTTTTCTGAAGAGGAGCGCCAACGGAGTTTTGGCAGGTTATTTCTTAATAAAGACTTAGGGGCAAATGTATCAAGGGTCGAATATCAAGGGTTAATTAACCCTTGATATTCAACTGGGGAATGAAAATCGAAGTCAAAGGATTTTGCGCAAATAGTTCGATCGAAGCAATAATCGTTTGATCGAACGATTAAATTGTTAGATCGAACGATTAAATCCTTTGAATCAAGGGATTTTAAACCAACGATCAAAGGGTTATCCTTCGACCAAAAAAAGATAGCCAAGCCTATGGGGACCTTCCCCATCTATGGGGACCTTCCCCATAGGCTAACATTGACTTCGGTAGCTTTTAGGTGGCGAACTAGGGGGTCGAAGTTTTTTCTTAAAGAGACAGTACTTCGACTATCGAATAGTCGAATGATTTTTAGTTCGAATTCTTTGATTCGAAGTAGCCAAAAAAAACACTTCGAAATTCGAAGTATTTTTTCTTCTATTCCTTCACTCGAACTTAATGAATGGGCCCCTTAGCGATTTAAAAGTTTAATTTGCCTTTGTGGATTTTTTTCATTCTATACCAATGAATTTAAAAAAACAAAAAAAACAATTTAATGTTACTGGTCCTTTAACTAGCGCCAGTCAGGATTTTTGAAAGCAGCAGCTATACTTATGGGTTGCAAATGTAGTGCACCAAAAAGCAGAAAAATTACTGTTTTAGGGAATACAACATAGTCTGTCCCTGTTCTAAAATTGAATAAATTTTTTTTTCATTATTAAAGACGAGCATACTACAGACTCTTAAAGGGGTGGTTCACCTTTAAGTAAACTTTTAGTATGTAATAGAACGGCCAATTCTAAGTAACTTTTCCTTTTGGTTTTTATTTTTTATAGTTTTATAATTATTTGCATTTTCCCTCTGACTCTTTCAAGTTTTCAAATGGGCGTCACTGACCCCCATCTAAAAAGCAAATGCTCTGTAAGGCTACAAATGTATTGTTATTGCTAATTTTTATTTCTAGTGAGGTCCTCTACTATTCATATTCCAGTCTCTTATTCAAATCAATGCATGGTTACTAGGGCAATTTGGACCCTAGCAACCAGATTGCTTATAATGCAAATCTAAGAGCTGCTGAATAAAAAGCTAAATAACTCAAAAACCATAAATAATAAAAAAGGAAAACCAATTGCAAATTGTCTCAGAATATCACTCTCTACACCATACTAAAAGTTAACTCAAAGGCGAACAACCCCTTTAATATAAAAAGTAAAACCAGTTCAATTCCCATTGTCTATTGAGACCACCAGCTGTGATTATATACCATGTAAACATTCAAACTGCTTCCCATCTCAATAACTATTGACATCTTCTTGTTTAGCACCTGTGGATACTTTCCTCTATTATCTGAAAAAAGAAATTAATTGTGCCTCACGTAGTTCTCAAATGTTTAGCAATGCTTAGTTGTGCATGATTAATTTATTTTCCAATATGTTTGACCACAGGTTGACTGGTACTCCCTCATAGTGTGTGATATATTCCCATTTACCCAGGTAGAGCACAAAAGCAGCCCTGTACTTAACATAATGCATTATGCTTGCAATATGTTTTTTGTAATAGTCCAGTAGTGGATAGGGACAAGTTCCTCGCCTTTAAATTATATAGTGAATAAAGTACCCCCTCTTGTAAATTATAAGGATATTATAAGTTACAGAGGAGTTTCATGACCATATAAAAACACGAGGCCGAAGGCTGAGTGTTTTTATACAGGTCATGGAACTCCAAGGTAACTTCTAATATCCTCATAATTTGCAACTGGGGGTACTTTATTTATTATAATACACAAATTTCAGTGAGTCATGTGACAGAAATGACATCAGAACTCACCGTTTATAACTGATGACATCAGAACTCACCGTTTATAAGGATATAATTTACAAGATATTCATGGCTATTGTGTATTATATCCTTATAAATGGTGCTTAATGATGTCATCGGTTATAATCGGAGCTTATTTTTGTCGCAAGACTCACTGAAACATGCATATTGTAATAAATAAAGTACCCCCTGTTGCAAAATATGAATATTAGAAGTCAATCTCAAAAGTTCCATGACCTGTATAAAAACACTGCCTTTGGCCTCATTCTTTATATAGTCATGGAACTCCTCAGTAACTTATAATATCCTTGTATTTTATAATAGGGGGTACTTTGTTCACTATATAATATCTTCCCCGCTAGAGGATATGTTAGCCAATTTAGACCATGCTTTTTCATCTGTAGCTGAGTTGGGATACTTGTTTTGGATGGATAAGGAGTGCAATTGTCATGTGTTTACAAAATTGCTTCAATTTCGACATCACCCCCCCCCCCCCCCCAAAAATCTGGCTGGTATGCTACAGTGAAAAGTGCTAAGAATTGGTCTGTCCTGCACAGCCTGGGAAAGCAGTTTGCAGGAAGTGGAATAGATGTTACGCAATAGCAAGTTTTTAGGAACAGTGGCACTAAAGGCAACTTTTTAAAGCGCATTCTTTTTATTTTGTAATGGTTTCTAATGTAATGGGAAAACCATGTGTATTGTGGTTTGATAGGAAAAGCACAAATTCACCCCTTATTTGCATTTTAATGTAAAGCTGACCATAGATGCAAAGATACCACAGTTCGTACGATTTTCAGACAGTGTGTGTAGTATCCTGACATTTTTGTACTGTAATTGTACAGGTTAAAAGATTTATATCGGCCAACAATAAGATCTCTGCACGGATCTGATGATATCAATGGGAGATTGTCACTTTTATTTGTCGGACATAACTTTTGTACTATTGCTGTCTGTCAATTAATGGCCAGAGCATTGTGTGATTTGTTCTCTTTACTACTTTATATTAATATAAAATATTAATTGCAAGTCAGAAGATTGTTAAGCAATAATCTGCACGTCTGTGGCCAACTATAGGCTGTAGAAATGCAACTTTTTTTTAGGGATAATTGTCAAGATTATGTGCCGTGGCAATTTTATTTTTTTTATGTTCTGCTGAACCATCAGCATGCAAAGGCAAAAAGGTGTGATAGACTTCCAGCAGCAATAGTATGAAATTGTATATTTTGTATATGTAACATTTAATGCATGTCTATTAAACTGAACTTGAGGTAATGAATTGGTTTATAATTTTATTTGAAATAAGTTCTTCTTAAGAAACTTGTTTGAGTAATCTGTCAACTGCTTAAGTGGTAAAGGAATTGAGCTTTCATACAACGTTTACCTCTTGCGCTATTGGTTTAATGAACTTAATGCAGTCAGTTGTGTTGACATTTGAAGCTTCATGACTTTTAAGGAGCCAAACTAACTGCAGTCCTAAACGTAATTATATTATGGTCATTATTTAAGTGATGCACTTAGATTGCTACTACCTGAGGCTACACTAATACACTATACAAGGAACTTGAACGGTGTATGTAACTGAAGTTTTGGTACATTTGGTGGATCTTCTACTTTCTCATTTTGCATCCTCTAAAGGTGGGTTTAACTAAAATAACTTTTTTCCCCCCTTATTTTAGGAACACTTGGCTGATTTGCATAAGCCAGTGACTGATGTGGAGCCAGACAATTTACTTAAACACGAAAAGTTGAAAATTATTCGGCTAGAGAAACAAGCTGAAGAGTTCATCAATGCTGTCTTTTATAAGAAAGGTATATATTTTAATATGTATTGTAAAGTGGTTGATTTCAGGTACAGATGCGCTTTATTGTAGGGATGCACCAAATCCGCTATTCGGCCGAATCCTTCTATAAAGATTTGCCCGAATACCGAACTGAATCCCAATTTGCATATGCAAATTAGGGATGGGGAAAACATTTTTACTTGTTTTGTGACAAAAAGTCACACAAATTACCTCCCTGCCCCCAATTTGCATATGCAATTTAGGGGTTGGATTCGGTTAGGCCAGGCAGAAGGATTCGTCCGAATCCTGTTGAAAAAGGCCGAATCCCGAACCGAATCCTGGATTCGGTACATCCCTACTTTATTCTAACAGGTACAGTAAAGTCATCCTTCATGTTACAGGTGGAATTTGAGAAATCCTTGATGTTTATACTTCAAAGTAGGCAAATGATAAAGGCCACAAAAATTGAAAGTATTACATGTTATGTAAATGACCTCAGGTTTTTGTCAAAATAAGTTATAGACCTTTTCTACCTGACTAAAAGTGTAGAGTAATGTTCATTCCTGGTAGTTGCTTTATTACGTAGCTGTGGCCTTTTTATAAAGCAGTCTGTGGCAGTAAGCCTGTTTTAAATGTACTACAGCCAGAACATTATGGTTTGAAATGTAATAACGTTTACGTAAAGCTTCTGCCAGATCTTTCCTTGATATTAACTGAGTTGACTCATTCTGTGTAGTATAAGTGCAGAATTTTAATTTGTAAACTAGAAGTTGACTTTTTAATTTTTTGAGTCATAGCTATTCTCCCTCCCATAAATAATAATGTTGTGTTTTCCCTTATAATGCAGATACTCCTAGGGTCTCGGACCCCAGTATTCCTTTAGTTGCTCGTGAGATCATGCAGCGAATGATACGACAGTTTGCTGCTGAATATACCTCAAAAAATAGCTGTACTCAGGACTCCAGTCAGCCCAACAGCACAAATAACCAAAGCTTGCAGACTCCATCACCTGGACAGACCTCTCCTCCCCCTGCAACTACTCAGAACCCAGTGCTAAGCAAGCTTCTGATGGCTGACCAAGATTCTCCACTGGACCTTACTGTTAAAAAGTCCCTTTCTGAAGATGCTTGTGAGCAAGGTATTTATAGGAACAAGCTTTACTGTGTTGTGTGCAATCTGTAATAATTCACTGTGATCAAAATAAATTATGCAGACATTCTTTATACCCTGAAGATAGACTGTATTAATGGTGATGTAAACCCAAAAATAATTTGACTAATACATGGAAATTTGGTGCTCTTCAGCATTCATTAAACAATTTCAATGCTTTTTACCTTATTTATAATAGTTAATCCACCCAAAAGCAGAATTGTTCTCTCCATCTGCAGAAGTCGCCCTTACATATTGCTTAAAATATCTTTTAATCAGCTGGCTTCCATTGCCACAACTTAAAAAGGAACAGTCTGCTTTCAGTAGTTATGTTTACAAGTTGTTTACAGATTTATTTAAAAAACCTTTGTAATTTCAAATTCTAAGCAGCATTCCATTACACTGGCTCAGTAACCTGTTCTAAATGATACATTTCTTATCTGGCCCTGCTGCGCATCATTAAATGCAGCTGTTATAATTGATCAAATAGTTGCTAATATTCCACAGATGTTGCTGAGAAGTGCATCAACTAATGTAGCAAATTATCAGCGCCTGGATTATAGAGCTGCCAGACTGAAACATCAGAGACAGGAACATCAAACTTTGAACTTCAATTTTTGTTAAAGCCATAAAATGTAATGCAATTGGAAAAAAGTCTTTATTTTTGTAAATCAAGTGAACTGAAAAAATTGAAAGGTGAACAACCCCTTTAAGCACACTCAGCATTTGACTCTTAAAAATAGTACGTATCACACTTGATACTTCTATAAATTGTCAGTATCAACCCAGCAAAATGTATTACATCTTAAATATAAGCATGTCAACCATGCAACCATCTTCAGCTATTCATTTAAAAATAGCTGTTTCTGCAAGTGTTTCTTTTTAATCAGTGTTTCTCATTCTTTATCTCAGAGGACCCAAAGTAAGTCTGGCAATCTGCTTTTTGACCCAAAATCTTGTTATAAACCAGTTTTAATGGACAAGATGTGGTGTTACCAATTTGTTAGTAAAGCAATTATAATAACTGGGAACATGCTTGATATCTAGCACCGTTACCCCTTTTTCACAGGATAAACAAACCGGCTCTTAAGACTATTTTAGGAGGTGCTGCACAGCCACTTTCTTGCTTGTACAAGGGTTTCATTGCGCACCACCAAATATAGCATAGTTCTTAATCCAAGCTTCAGAAGCTTTGTATAAAATGATATTATCAACAACATTAAACTAAGCACAATATCTGTGTAGCATTACCCAAACTATAAGGCATGTGGCTTGCAAGTTCGTCATTCATTCTTCAGTCGTTTCACTCATCTTAAACAAGTGTTAATGGTCCTACCCTCTAGACCTCCTAATTGCTGCCGTAGGAGCATAATTGGTGAAAGAGTCCAGCACTAGACCAAACTTCCCATTGGCTATAAGAGCATTGACTCTTCAGACTTTGGGTTGATGATAAGGTCTAGAAAACAGTGTCATCCTAAAGGAACAGTTCAGTGTGAAAATAAAAACTGGGTAAATAATATAGTTAACCAAAAATGTAATGTATAAAGGCTAGAGTGACTGGATGTCTAACATAATAGCCAGAACACCACTTCTTGCTTTTCAGCTCTATAACTCTGAGTTAGGCAGAGACTTGAAGGGGGACCACGTGGTACATAACTGTTCAGTGAGTTTGCAATTGATCCTCAGCATTCAGCTCAGATTCAAAAGCAACAGATATGACCCATGTGGCCCCCCTCAAGACACTGATTGGTTACTGCCTGGTAACCAGTCAGTGTAAACCAAGAGAGCTGAAAAGCAGGAAGTAGTGTTCTGGCTATTATGTTACACATCCAGTCACTGCAGCCTCTATACATTACATTTTTGCCTAACTATATTAGAAACATTTTTTTATTTTGCGCAGCCTATCTATTTACCCAGTTTTTATTTTTAAACTGAACAATTCCTTTAAATTGGCAGTATTACCCATTGTTCAACATGAGTTTAGTCAATAAGGCTTGTTTTAAGTAGGATAATTTGCCTTTGAGCCAAACAGGGAACTTGAAGCTACTCCATTTTTGCTCTTTACCAGTATACAACCCCCTTCAATTGCGCCTTTATGACTTTGCCTTTTGTTTTGTGAGCAGTAGTCCTATTCATTGAGCTTGTGGTGAATATGGCCCCTTTAGGCAAGACTGAAACCGTAAACATTTCACTATGATGTAGACAGTGATATTCTGAGATAATTAATAATTGTACTTGATTGTGTGGCGCAGGTTTGGCTTTTTGTTCTGCATCTCTATAGTTTGATATTTCATTAGCTGTCTGGCTCTTAGGGTGCCATTTACCATTATAACCAGTGGTTTGAATGAGAATCTGGAGTATGAATAAGAAAGGGCTTCAATAAAAAAATAAATAGTAAAAGTGACAATACAATTGTATCCCACAGCAATAGTTGACCCCACCCATATTTAAAATCTGTAAAGCATAGGGTAATTGAAAACCATTTGAAAGGTGGCCAAGAATTAGCACATTTATATCATACTTAAAGTGAACTATAGTTAAGAAAACTTATGAATGAAAAATATAATGTGCAAATGTATTTTACCTCTCGTGCTACAATATATCCTGTATGGTCTTTTAAAGAAGATATTGTTCTCAACTCACCACTTGAATTTTTATTTACTTGCATTGTAGAAGAGGGAGTGCTGGACCTATCCACTAAGAAAAGCCCTCGTTCTGGAAGCACGACTTCAAGCACTTCTCCAAGTACCTCAAATGCTATAGGGAATGGGTAAGAAATATTGCATGTTACATTTCATTCTGTCTGCACAGCTTTAATCATTGCTGCAAAACATTAAAGTGATTACAGCTTCAACCCTTCATAGTGTGGGCATTCATCTCTCTATTTTCTCTATTGTAATTTTAGGCTTCACATTTTTCTATAAATCATCCTGTTGCTGTATTCATTAAATCATATTTTTACTCCATTCTTTTAAAAATAATGTTCAATATTTGCTATTCTTTTTGCACCCAAAGAAACTAAGAGTACTCATTTACCATGAGTGGGTGCGGGCTGAACTTTAACCTGTCTCCACCCGCGGCCCACAGACTTTGTTCTGTAGTCGACCCGAATTCGGGATGCACCGAATCCATTTTTTTGGATTTGGCCGGACCCCCGAATTACGAAAGATACGGCCAAATTCCGAATCCTAATTTGCATGTGCAAATTTGCATAAGCAAATTAGGGGTGGGAAAGGAAAAAACATTTTTTACTTCCCTGTTTTGTGACAAAAAAGTCATGCAATTTCCCTCCCCACCTCTAATTTGCATATGCAAATTAGGATTCAGATTCGGTTCAGCCAACACAGGGATTCGGTCGAATCCGTATCCTGCTGATAAAGGCTGAATACTGACAGATTCCCAAACCGAATCCTGGATTTGGTGCATCCCTAACCCGAATACACCCGGCCCACTGGCTTTGGGTCGGCCCATGTATCACGAATACAGGATGTTACTTGTTCTAGGAGTAGCAAGCTACACAGTCAAGCAAGGTAAAGACTGTTGGCTTATTTGCAGACATGTTTAGGGCAAGTCTTAAGATGGCGATACACCAAGACGGCCTTGGGGATATTCTATTGATTAGCTTATGGTCCAGATGGTTTGATATTGTACAACATGGGTTGCCAAGTCTGTGGGGGTCCTCATGGAGATTTTCTGTGATTGATTGCTGGGCAGTCTATCTACCACCCCAAAAACATACTAAATGATTAGGCACACAAACTGTTAGAAACAGTGTGCATTTTTGGCCAGCTTTATATTAGTCCATACAAACCTGTTTGTTTTATCTAGCAATCTTTAGCTAAGGCCTGTGGCTAGCAGTTCGTTTTACTTAGCTGGCAGCTTAGTGCTACTTTCATACTGAGTCCATAGCTTTCTGAACCATTTAAGGGACCAAACCAGTGGCCTGAACCCTTAAGATCTGGGTGTTTAAAAAACATTTTTGTTCCTTTTTATGAAAGGTCTGCAAAAGGCCTTTTATTGTGTTCCTCCCATTTTGCTACCTTACTCAACTTACTCATTTTCCTGTGTATAGCTAGATTTTTGCATCATATATACTTTTTTTGTATTTACATTAAAGCTTAGTATGATGTAGAGAGTGATATTCTAAAACAATTTGCAAAGTGTTTTTTGCATTATTTAGCAGCTCTCCAGTTTGAAATTTCAACAATCTGGTTGCTAGGTTCCAAATTAAGTATCTATACTAATGTGTAGCCTTACAGAGCATTTGTTCTTATAGATGGGGTCAGTGATTCCCATTTAAAAGCAGGAAGGAGTCTGTTTCCCAATGCTAGTCACAAATTGCTTTTTAAAACTAACTTTTACTTATGGATATGGATCTAAAAGTTACATCTAACCTTTAGATTGTCAACTGTTCAATTGAACAGTTGACTTTTATGGGATTATGTAATAAAAAACATGGCTTGCTCGGGTACAGTACCATTGGCAAACAAATCGGCAGGGTGCGTTTACTTGTCACCTATATAAAAGTGAATGTCATTGGTTGTTGGTTACTGTACACGGACAAACTTGGTGCCATTTATTACTACATATGACTATAGTCACATAGTTATAGTACAGTAGGCTTATCATACAGTAGGCATCAAACTGCTTTAGTCTTCCTGAAAATAACATTTTTAATTCCTAGATAAATTTAACTGATTTCTGTGAATAATCTGAAAATCATTAAAGTCTAGCTTTCTGCCATACCTACTAAAGCCTGCCACGTTGAAAAGAAAATGGTCTAAATATATGTCTAAAAATAAGATGAGATATAGATATAGATATAGATATAGATATATATATATATATATATATATATATATATATATATATATATATTTATTTATTTATAATAGACATTATTTTAACTATTTCACGTAATGGCAGCATAGATTTCGTCATGAATTAAACAAGCCTCTAATTTGTATGGCCATTTTTACTCTACATGTGGCATCAAAGTTGTTTATATGTGATAATCCATTATTCAGATCATTCAGCAAGCTGTGGTCAAATTTTCACAATTTCCATGGACATACGCTATCTTCAAAAAAAAAAACAATTTTTTTTGTGCTTAATCCCTCTACATTCACATATGATCAGCCAATACTGCTAACCCATAAATAAAGAGAATTCTTTGTTCCAAGTGGCTTACTCTTTTATTATTGTACTTGTTTAGTGGTAACGTCACAATAATTAATTCTGTCTACACATAAAGGAATTGACTACTACCTTCTAATTGATAACTAAGGTACCATTTACAGACTGTTGCGCAAGACTTTTTTTTTTTTCCGCTGCGAGAATTTGTGAACCCAGCCAAAGATCAACACTGACAGCTTTTTATGTTTTTGTTGCCCAACATTTTCTTTTTCTGTGAACTTTTAAGTGACACTGATGCCGAGACAAAAACATTAATAGACAAAAAGTGATGTTACCCAAGCAAGGCCTTCTAATAAAGGAGTGGCCCCTTCACCCATCCCTCCCTACCTGTGCAAGTTCTGCTCACATCAGTTTCCTTCCATCCAATTAGGCGTCCCGGGAGACCCGGCCAGCACCATCCAGATGGACTTCAACGGAGTGGTGATGGGGTGCCTCCAAGAAGTTTGGTGGATCGAACCAGGGAAACTTATGGCCACACGCCTATAAAAGTGCCATTGGCTCGGTCCCTTCAGATTAGTGAGGAACTGCTAAGCAGGAAACCATTTTCCACTGCTGCCAGTCATGGTTCGCCGGGACTCCAAAATCATGGACAGCACTTGATCCTATCCAGGGAAGCTTCTTGGGCCAAGCCGCACTATGAACTAAATTTTGGCCGCATGAAATATAGGGGTAATGGTGCACTCAGCAACATCAGTGACCTGCCTTTTCTCACCGAAAATGCAAATGCATTTCCGAAAACCGTTCAAAATAAGCATGATATAAAAAAGGAAATGGGCCTTTCTTCTCCAGTTGATTTAAAAATTCCACAAGTTCGTGGCATGGACCTTTCATGGGAGTCCCGCGGTGGGGATCTATTTAACTATAACTCTTTGGTAATGGGTTCACAAACGGAGAGCGCACTTAGCAAAAAATTGAGAACGATCCTTCCAAAGCAAAATAGGAGAAGTTTATTGGATACTACAGCGGATTCTTGGAGCTCAGATGTCGAGCAGTCTACCTCTGGACAGCCATATCCAACCTCAGATCAAGAAGGAGACCCTGGCTCTAAGCAACCCAGAAAAAAAAGAGGGCGGTACAGACAGTATAACAGTGAGATATTGGAGGAAGCAATTGCAGTTGTCATGAATGGGAAAATGAGTGTGTCAAAAGCGCAAAGTATTTATGGCATTCCTCATAGTACACTGGAATACAAAGTGAAAGAGAGGCTAGGCACATTAAAAAATCCTCCAAAGAAAAAGATGAAATTAATGAAGTTGGAGGATCAGGACACAGTAAAATGTGAACTGGATCCTCCAGATGAGATGGAGGTTCCTCAAAGTACAAATGAATCTAAAGATTAATCGGCATGCAGTAGAGTGCCAACTCTTTTTTTTAAAAAATGTGTTGTGACAAAACTGGGCAAGCACTTGTGCTTTAGAAAATAGTACACATAACACCTGTTATTCTCAACTGTGAAACTCATTGGAAGTTTTCATATATTGATGTAATTAAAAGAGCAACGAGACAGGTGCAGAGGAAGTGCTCAAAATCATGCAAAAATTTAAATTTCCAAGCCCAGTACAACCCTGAAATATTGATTTTCATTTTGATTTTTTTTTTCCTCCCGGCCTTTACGCATGCTTTTCTATCACTTAGAAAATTGTTACCTCAGCAAGAAAACCTTTACATGTAAACGTGGACTCTCCTATTGAGCCTGCATGTATGGTGTTCTTATCTACTTTTAACTCTTGAACACATGTCCACTTTAACTTAACTCCGTTTCAGGATTTACATCGACATTTGAACCCATATTTAGGAAAAAAAGAGAAGTCTAAAACCATGCACGTTTACGTGTTTATGCCAAAATTGTCTGAAATACGGATTGTACTTCCAAAACAAAAACAATGTGGAGGTTGCTACAATTTTTCAGGGACTGCAAATAAAATGGCTTTAGTTGAGAATGATAGTGTGCTTAGAGCACAAATTGAGTGGGGGTTGGGACACCCCTGTATGGCATTATTTGGCAGGCTACAAGTAAGTGTATTATTCTCAAGCTTTACATTTCATATACTTAGAAATTCCTGAATAAGGTGATCTCTGTCCTGGCACATTGTGAAAGGATTAGAAAGAAGAATTGTGATGGAGTTGCTTATGACACTCCAGCAAGAACCATGCAAAACACACTCTTGTAAAGTGAAGCCATTCTGGGCTCACTTTAGTTGAAATAGAAGTTGAACGAATTAAAAACACTATATATATTTTTTTTAAAATACATCTTTTACAAGAGACATCACACTTGGCTCCTAATTGCCAACTTGGGTTCAGGGATGAAGATTTGAACACTACCTTAAAGCTTTTTCAGTTCTATAACAACACTACCTTTACAGTAATTGTACGGGAGAAAATGGAGTTTCCTGTTCACCTCAGAGCAAGTAGCCTTACTCAGAAGACTAGCTCATTTTTGATTCAGGAAAAGTCAGTTTACACACAGCACGCCATATTAAAAGATAACACTGGTTTTATGTTTTTATTTTTTCTTTCTTGTGCAGGTTTTTTTTCTTTTTGTTTAAGCTGTGTGGATTTTCTTATGTGATCTGTTTTAAAAGGGAGTCTTAAAACTATAACTACTGTGATATATTTTTCAGCTCAAGTTTCTAAACAGTACGACCTCATAATTAACGTTTTAAGAATGAAGTATGCTTATTGATTGAAACACTAGTTTTCTTGCTTAAAGAAATAATGGATAAGAGCCAGAAGTGCAGTTTAATGAATTGTTTGTTGGGCTACCTATTGTTAGAGTACCCACTATGTCTGTCTTCAGGGGAAGCACTACATGAACCTCAAAGTTTTGTATTGCTACGTTTTTATTTTTTGTTTTTTTCAATTCGTTTGCTCTTGCTTGAGCATTTTCTCTTTTAAAAAGAATGTTCTAGAAGGAATTTTAGGATTTTGGAGGGTTTAAATAGCAGAACTGATTACTACAAGTTTACTCTTCAAAAAATGTGATTTTATTTTTGTTGGGTGAACATCAATATGAATTTTTTTAAAAGGGACATAATGCCTAGTGCAAACTACATCTTCGTGCTTATTGACCTTATATCAATTATCATTGCTGCCTTTTCATTCTTTCAACTGAATAACATGACTTGTTCCATATGGAGTCATCTCAGGTAAAGTTTTCAGCTGACAAGGGCTGAATCCCACTTCATATTTATCTGCAGTTTTTCTGTATGCCCCATTGCACATGTGGGGATTCACCCAAAATCTTCCGTAATTGACAGGGCACACAGACAGATCAAGGTGCACAAGCTTTCGATGTGGTTCCCTTCCTCAGGTGCAATCACTTAATAAATTTTTTAGGACTGTTGCCTGCACGTCTGTCCATGTGCTTTGTAATACTGAAGCTTTTGTATTGACAGCATCTGACGTGGTCTGTATATATAGTATGCAGGTCAGGAACCCGAACTCCTGCCCTTTTTGCAATCCACTTGTTTGTCTCACAGTTCAATACACAGTTTAATTTAGCCATTTCAAGCTTGGTTGAATGAGGACAACTCCAAACAGTTCATTTCAGTCTGTGGGGAGGAGCATTCCGAGAGAATAGGTAATTGCGGGTAGCAGACTTAAATCTTTCAATTGTGGTTAATTCCCACTTTCTTAAGACAATTATATTAGAATAGCTGTTTCTCAGGAGGAAGCACAGTTCCCAGGAAAGAGAATGTTTTTATAGTTTGCCTCTTCTACTGCAGGTCAGGGAAATGTTTGTGCACTTAGACTGTAAGGTGATTAAACACAAATATTTTTACATCGAGATAAGCCCCATTGGAAGCATAACTAGTTATTTGGTATTGTCATGTCACCTGAAAGCTAGGGCTTTTATGAACAGTAGCCACTAACTTTGAACTCCTGTGCACTGTCATGTTTGCCCTGTCTTTTACAGATTTACCTAAACGTGATACTATGAATATTCACAGTTACAACTGTTGGTTTAGCGTCAATTTAGAATATGGCCACTTGGGCCAATATACACCTAGATGAGCTGCGAGGATAATGGATGGTGTTAGTGTATAGACCTGCTACTCTTGAAAAAATATGCAGTTTGAAGATGTGAAGCTTAAGCAGTGTCTCCTAGCTGCAGATGCATTATTCTACTGTGTTTTACACAAGAATTGGTCTTCTACGTCTACAGAGTACCCTTCCTATTGTAGAAAGCATTGCTCTTAAATTGCTGTATGTTCTGTGCAGAATAGTCAGGTTAACACACACCCACATGTCCCATGTTTGTCTGAATAAAAAGTTTTCGTAACTATAACTTCGCCATCTCCTGCCCATGCTATAAAACCAACTTCCAAACTTTATATGTCGTTCTGAGATTAGTTTTATTCCTTATCATGAACAATGTACAGAGGTACTGTGCAGCATAACTAAAACGTTAATTAAGTTGAGCTGTAAGAATAATTAAAGCAAGGGTTTATTATCCTTTAAAAATAATTTTCATGATTTTTAAATGTTCTATAAGCATTTTTTCCCTTAATAATTAAAGGATAGGTACACCATTGTGCTTAGATATCAATTCTATTATTTTTTTTTGTATAAGTATGTCAACCAGTCCTAAAAATATATAGAAAGTGTAAATTCATTGGAATTTCCATTTTCCACAATTAAAATAAGGTGGTGATGCAGCCATATACCTTTGTATAAAGCACTTGGAATTGATTCGCCCTATGTTCAATATTCTTCTGTATTTATCATGAGACAGATATATAGTGCCTCTTATATATTCTGCCTCTTTTTTTTATAAATTAAAAAACAAATATTAGTATTTAATACATATTTAATTTATTCTTTGCCCCTGTTCTAGTATTCTGTGCCACCTACAAATCCTACCCCCTCGAATCAAGGTTCATTATGCAGGAGGCAAATTGTATTATCTACATTCTCCTCCCACAATTGCGTTGAAGAACCAAGGAGGGTGGGGTCAAGTGTAAAATGAAGGTGGGTTTCAGTGTCACAATTCTGCATTTTTAATGGTTTAATTAAAACAATACGCAGAATGCATTTTCAACACGTGTCCTATTCATTGGGTTCATGTTGAACACAGGTGTATATAGAACTTTCTTAAAGGGATACTGTGGCCCCTTAATAGAATTTCTTCTTCAGACTAAATTTAAGCCCTGTGATGTGCCTCAAACATCTGCTGTGAGGTATGTTGCGTACAAGTCCTGCAACTTTTCCTTCTTCTGTAAGTTTACCCAACAATTTGGAAGGTGCTGACAGCATGAATTGAAAAAAATTGTACTTGACATAGTCAGCAAAGCTGTCTAGTCATTTTTTGACCTTGATTACAGATGATTATGATGTGAGCTAGTTTAACACTCAAAATGTACTATCCAAATACTACAAGCAGCAGACTTACAAGATCAACTTCATTAATATCAACACTGCTAGCTAAAACCATGCGTAAATATTTCATTTGGGAGAAGTCTCAGCCATGCTTTGTAATTCAAACAATTTAAAAATTAGGGCTGTGATGCTTAAGGCACATTACTACTTCTACAAGTAGCCGAAATTACCTTGGGTGCCATAAACCTTAGAATTTTTTTTTTCTAATTTATAGGGTGACAATCAAGCAACATTGAATGGTGTGCCTAGCCTTTAATGGTTTTTAACTTCTGCATTAATGTGTAGTACTTATATTCTAGATTAGGTCTGTAAATATTTATTGCTCCTTGTTTTGCTGTAAGAGTTTTTATTTTTTAGAAAACTTTAAACAACAACCACTTTAGCTGTAAATCCCTGAGACCTGAAGATTGTATAGTCATGTCTGAAATGTTTAAAACATTCCACTAAAAATCTGTGACTTTCAGGTAATTTGGTTATCCCTTAACAGAACTTTTTGAACAAGTAACAGCATTTTCTCCAAAGGTCACTTGTAAAAAAAATTTCCTAAGCTTAAATTTCGTAGCAAGCACTAATTAAATTGCTTACTGCAATCCAAAATAGCCATTACTGTTGTGTGAGGCATGGTTAAGATTAGTGGTCGCTTAAATATTTCATACACCTTTTAAAACAAAGCTGCTGATGATTTCAAAAAAAAGATTTATATTTTATCTTGTAGATTTTTTAAAGTTTCACTATACTATTCAGGTGCACCTTCTTAATGCTAAATTCTAAGTTAAGCTTCAATGCTTTTGTATTTAATTCACTTGTTTCTATTGGTTGTGTACCCTTCCTCCCCATGTTGCTTGCATTTTTCCCAAAGTGTTTGTAATTAATCAGAGATCAGTCCACGAGATGTTAAAGGCTTGAATGGTTTCACCATTCATTTCCAGTTTAGTTTGCAAGTATGCAAGTGCACAATTCCAAATGAGAATTTTAAGTCGTGTGATTACTTGAACTCTAATGCTGTAAATTTAGCCCAATTTTAGAAAATGGTGAGCTAGTATTTTCTGTGATTTATAGGTATTTGAGCAGGATTATGACTGAAGATATGCAAAATACTAGCAAAAATAGAAATGTTTATAATTAACTGTGAGCCATAATATACCAAAACATGGTCAACTTGAAAGTAGTTTGAAACTTTTTGTTGTGCCCACTTTAACAAGCCAGACTTAAGCAATGAACCTGGCTACCTCTAGAACATGCTTAAATATTTACAGTGTAAATCTGTTAAAACCCTCAAAACATCTGTCACTGGCAAAATTGCAATTGTAATAATCCTGTCCTATTCAATAGTCTGGTTTTTAAGAGATAGTTGTAACGATTGTACCTTTTTCTATAAAAAAAGAAAAAAAAAGAAAAATGCCATGCACCATGAGCTGTTTCTACATCCTTTCACTGAGAAGACCAGTGATCGGTTAGGCCTCTGTATATAACTTTTGTCCAGTGCAGTGTCACTTTTTTTTAATCACTAAATGGAGTTATTTTTGTGTACAGAAAAAAAATCCATACCTCAAAGTTGAACTTATTTTTAGACTTTTAAATTAGGTTTAGGTTGAGGAGACAAGCGATGGCGTTAGTCTTTTTTTGTTAAGGGAGAGCAGTGCAATTTTAATAAAGCCGTTTATGACAGCCATATGCAGGCAGGGGG
Source organism: Xenopus laevis (assembly GCF_017654675.1). Classification (NCBI taxonomy): domain Eukaryota; kingdom Metazoa; phylum Chordata; class Amphibia; order Anura; family Pipidae; genus Xenopus; species Xenopus laevis. The sequence goes on from NC_054383.1 coordinate 28,194,658, forward strand.
AATGTATTACTGTGTCACTGAAATGTCCAGTTTTTTAACAATTAATGCATCCATTTATCTATGTTCTAATTAGTAGTTTCATAATACTCCCTTCCTAGTTGCAAGCTTTCCACCAATAGGGGAAAAGGCTATTAGATGTGCTTACAATTGTCAGCCAAATATTGCATTGGTAATAATTGTTAACTTTATTGATGTATGAAAAATTGTTTTCTGTTTGCATGGCACAAACCTTTCATGCAATCCTCTTATATCCTATGTTTGACTTATAGACCGTATCCGTAAGATCGAAGCATTAGATACATGCAAATAAGTGCAAGTGTTAACACCCTCTTTTCCGGGGGCATGTACATACAGGCATTTCAACTGACCAATGAATGCAGGGGTTATACGTATCGTAAATTTGTTTGGCTGCAACTAATAAACGTGTGTTAGTATCACGTGTGTAAAAAAAAGAAAAAATCATTGTAAATTTTCATATGAAAAGGCACTACATTTGTTTTGTGGCCATGTTCTGTTCACCATAAGTATAGCACTTGGTTTGCTGTTTTGCTTTGTGCTCGAGCTTCAAAATCTAAGCTATGAATGGCTACCCCCCCCAATTTGTACAACCCCTACATCAGTGCTATCCAATTTAAGGCCTTGGGGGCAGATGCAGTGTAATTTTGTGTAAGTAACCATTTTAATGAATCCTGCCCTTCAGAAGCCCAGAAATATTAACTGGCAGATTTATCAAGGGTCAAATAGTAAAGTCGAATTTTTGAGTCACAATTCACACTTTCAAATTTTAATCCCCCTATTTGAATGTAAATTCGAATGTGAGGTTTATCGCACCTCGACCATGAAAACGGTTCTTATTTGAATATTCGCCACCTGAAATCTGCCGAGTTAATTTACAAGTGGCAGAGGTTGTTGAGTCATTTGGAGATGTTAATAGCCTTCCTGACATTCAAGGTTTTTTTCGGGAGAGAAACTCGAGTCATACAGATCGAATACAGTTAAAATTTTCGGGTCTGAACCATTCGATAAAATATTAGACATTCAAATTTTTTCTTAAATAACCTCCTTCAATTTGTGAGTTTATTTGAATTGAAAAAAATCCAGATGAATTCGAATTTGACCTTTGATAAATGGACCTCTTAAGTGCCCCACCATAACATTTTTTGGGTAGCTTTGTTCTAAGTCTTTCATTTCAAATCGTCTTAAAATGCATAATTCTTTTGATACTACAGGAACTTTTTCTTTTCTGCTGTAATAATCCTTTTAAAACACGTCTTTGTTTCTAAAATTCTAGCAGCAAGTAAGACAGACTCAAGGAATCCATTAATATTTTAGACAGCACTTTGCAGCTCTGTTAGAGAGAAGGGCTTATTAGCACTTTTTTTGTTACAGCACTAGCTTTTATTTAGATTTTTTTTCTATTGGAATGTAGGTGCTGTAATCTGTGCTCCATTAATCCATTTAATTACTATCCCAATTAAACTATAAGGTGAATTAACGCAAGATACTTTATTCTTTCTACAAATATTTTAGTGTTGAAATTATTTTTGAAATCCTGATTGATTTAACTTTAAAGGGATACTGTCATGGGAAAAAAACTTTTTTTCCAAAATGCATCAGTTAATAGTGCTGCTCCAGCAGAATTCTGCATTGAAATCTATTTCTCAAAAGAGCAAACAGATTTTTTTTATATTTCATTTTGAAATCTGGCATGGGGCCAGACATATTGTCAATTTCCCAGCTGCCCCAAGTCATGTGACTTCTGCTCTTATAAACTTCAATCACTCTTTACTGCTATACTGCAAGTTGGAGTGATATCACCCCCTCCCCAGCAGCCTAACAACAGAACAATAGGAAGGTAACCAGATAACTCCCTAACACAAGATAACAGCTGCCTGGTTGATGTAAGAACATCACTCAATAGAAAAAACCCATGTCCCACTGCGTTCTATTCAGTTAAATTGAGAAGGAAAAACAACAGCCTACCAGAAAGTAATTCCATCCTAAAGTGCAGGCACAAGTCACATGACTGGGGCAGCTGGGAAATTGACAAAATGTCTAGCCCCATGTCAGATTTCAAAATTTAATATAAAAAAATCTGTTTGCTATTTTTAAAAATGGATTTCAGTTCAGAATTCTGCTGGAGCAGCACTATTAACTGATGCATTTTGAAAAAAACATGTTTTCCCATGACAGTATCCCTTTAACATTTTTTGGAAAGTTGGCTTTAGGTGCATGTTTATATTTAACATGTGCTCCTCCAGAGATGCAGAAACTGAATGGTATACTATACCAGCATGAAATCTCCAGATATGAAATTGTAAAAGAATTTAGATCCCTTGGATACATTTGATTGTAATTTTTATGCATTTACAGATCTTTAATATTGGGCAGTTGGCCGGCTTTTGGCGTTTTTAAAATGAGTTGTTTCATCTGTCTCCCATGTATTGCCAATATAAATGGGATGTATATCTTTAGCAGCAAGCTGCTATTAGGATGGAAACCTTTTGTATAAAATACACATAATTGTTTTAGCCTGTGTGTAACCTCTGCTTTTTTGGAATATATGGGATTGCTTTTGCTGATTTCAGTCTACAATGTAAAACTTAGGAATTCAACATAATGTACACACCGGGTAAACCCTCAGGGACAGTATACTCACTAATCTCACACTATTCAGGTACTCGTACTATATTTTTAGCAGTGACTTTTTTTTTTTGTTTAATTCTTTTTTCTGTTTTCCTTTATTTTATTTTATTATTTTTTGCCGTGCTTGTAGCACATCCTTGATGAATGTCAAGTTTAAAACTCACTTCAGGTATCCAGGTATAACTCAGCCAAACGGATTTTAAAAGCTGCATATTAACTCTTCAGCACACAGTGCCTCAGACACTTATAGTGGCATTCTGTATATTCAGTTATTACTACTGAACAGATAGAATAGGGGTTCCTGTTTTTTTTTTCCATTTAAAGCATATACAGCCCACCACTTAATTGTACAATATTTTATTTCAAGGAGGTAGATTTATTTAAATTCTAGCCTTGACAAATTGATTTTCTAGTTGTGGTATAATTTTGGTGATTGTTCTGTGGGACTTTTTAATCTATTCTAGCCAATCAATTTGCTTTTTCTTTAAAAAAAAAAAAAAATATATAGAATAATTATTTATTATCTTCCAACTTTAAAACACTCCAGCCTATTTGCTAACATTATATCTGCATGCAATGACTACTAACACATTTTTATCAACGTATCATAAAAAATTAAACAGGAACCCCTTTTACTCTTATTGACCTCATTTCAATATACTGTTTACAGTTTGACAGAATTGTATAATTTAATATTTCTCTTGTACTGTAGTTTATATTTATTTACAGATTTTTTTTGTACTGTGTGATTTGAGCTTTTTGTTCTTGCTATGATCAATGTCTTTATGTAGTAGAGCACTTATGATCACAATTACTTTTTTTGTTTTGATTGCACTACATAATTTTTTTTAATGCAGTTCTGATTTTGACTGGACTTAAGATATGTCTTAATGTATGTGATAAGTACTTTAAATTGAAAAATCCATGTGGTTCATTTTTTTTTTCTTTTAAGCATTGTATGTTGAAAGCGCTGATTCTGTCGTTGTGCATGTGTAAATTTCTAATGGTTCTTTGTATTATTTGACCATGTCATTTTAAAACAAAATACATTCCCAGCTGTATTGTTGTGTATGGTAGTTCTCACTGGATGCTAGACTTTTCAAGACCACTATTCTTCTAATAAATTTGTTGTGAAAAATTTTCAAAAAAGTGTTCTTTATTGCCATTTACTTACGTCATACATAAAGGTATGTATGGTAGAACATTAAAATGTGTGATTCTGTATTTTCTTTTGTAAAAGCCACTTTACCAACATTTTAATTGTTTATACCTCACTGACTAACCGTTTGTAATTGGTGTAGTTTTAACTATCTCTTAGGGGCACATTTACAAAGCTCGAGTGAAGGATTCGAATTAAAAAAACTTCGAATTTCGAAGTGTTTTTTGGGCTACTTCGACCATCGAATGGGCTACTTCGACCTTAGACTACTACTTCGAATCGAACTAAAAATCGTTCGACTATTCGACCATTCGATAGTCAAAGTACTGTCTCTTTAAGAAAAACTTAGATCCCCCTACTTCGGCAGCTAAAAGCTACCGAAGTCAATGTTAGCCTATGGGGAAGGTCCCCATAGGCTTGCCTGAGATTTTTTGATCGAAGGATATTCCTTCGATCGTTGTATTAAAATCCTTCGAATCGTTCGATCGAAGGAATAATCCTTCGATCGTTCGATCGCAGGATTTGCGCTAAATCGTTCGACTTCGAACGATTTTAGTTCCTAGTCGAATATCGAGGGTTAATTAACCCTCGATATTCGACCCTTCTTACATCTGCCCCTTAGTGTTGAATGCTCATCATTTACCATACAAATAATAATAGAAAGGGCTATTTAAGAGGAGCTTTCATGGAGCACATATCAATGATGTATCTAAAGCTGACTCCTGCATGAATTAAATATTTTAGAGACGTGTTTGTTAATTTGAAGCTTTTGTTAACGGTCAAGAGAAATTAACACTCTGGGGGTGCCCAAATGTTCAGCACCAACAATTAATTAAATTACTATTGTTTCCATTAAACAGTACTTCTGTTTGTATGTATATATATATCTCGCTAGTCCAGGGCGTTCTAGTTAATTGCTGCATCACTACACAGATTTACACATATTTCTTGGGGATCATTTGCAGTTTCTTCAGATACATGGACTTGAACATGCACACCTTAATATAATTTTTAGATTTTATTGTACTGTGCAATCACATGTCTAGATAGTTGTAAAGGGAACCTTGTGAAGATCATGATTCTACGTTAGAAAGCAATTTTTTTATAATGGGGTGGTGCCTAACATATTGGCACCCCCAGCTATCATACTGTTTTTTTAAATTCTTTTAACAAAGTATACCCTTAAGGATTTTAATCTGCCAGACATTCTTTAATGTATGTAGCTCGAAACGGTTCCCTTTTTATGTATATGCTGACTACTACTTATTCTAAGTTTAAAATGACAAAACAAGACAATGTCCTGTCTTTATTTTTAATTTTATTAAACGGAACTTATACCAAGAGATTTGCCCCATTAGTAACAGAGGCCTATGGTATTAAGGGTAAGCACAATAATGTCATTATTTCTATATCAAATCCATAGAATTCTTATTTGACATGAATATTAAAGCCATAGTAGTAAGGGATACAAGCGGTTTGTGAAAGTACTTTCACTTTATGAGATAACAAGGGCAGTGTAATTCCATCTAGGGTACTGTGTGTATGAGGTGTCTTTTTCTGTATGTATGTATTTTCTATAACTTCAAAATACATACTAACTGGTTGACTGATTAGGTTCTGAAGGTGGAGGAAAATGTTCTTAGAAGATTTAAATTTTCTCTTACCGTAGTAAGTGTTAAAGTGATAACTTATACTAAAAATGTTATTTCAAAATATTAATCTACATGAAAAGTTACCTATAGGTTCATGTTGATCATTTTTCGATGATAGTTCTGCTTTTGTAAGTAATTGTTACTTAAAGTTTCTAAACCTGGTTGTTCCTTCTCAACTTGTCAGTTAGTTTCTAATGCTAACAGACTACTGCTGCACAGATATGGCAGCCCCCTCATAGAGGAACATAGGGGTAAGAAAGGTAATGTAAAAGCATTGGGCAAATACTTTAATGGGAAAATTATAAATAGCATTCAAAGATAATGTTATGATATTAAAAAAAGTTTATTTTCTGGTGTCGGTATCTGTTTAAAGGTATATTTGCTGAGGTCAGCCACATTTGAATGATTTCCTAACTTACATCTTCTCCCTCTCTTCTAGCATTTCAAGTACAGAAAAAGTCAGAAATCCCAACGCGACAAGCTTAACACTGGAAAATTTCATGGTTAAACTGTGTACTCCCCACCAAAAACAGTTTATCAATGTGTTAAACAATATCTGCACTGAAGACTCGTCTAATCAAGAAAATAGTACTATTGTTTCTGATCAGCAGAACCTTGAGTTAGACGGTAAAGAATATACCAAAACCATATTTGACCCCTCATTGTTGCACCTCAACAAGTTAGTTTGTCATACACCTGCAAATTCACCTACAGATTTGGACATTAAAGATAATGCTACAGACTATGCAGGTAACCAAGCTTTCCTTGGTCTGGTTCCGGAGTTTTTAACTGCAACAGAGAGACCGTCCCCTGTTTGCTGTTCAGTTACTAAATGCACACTTTTAAACTGCTCATTCCTGTCCACTGACCATGGAGAACAAACTACAGAAAAAAAACTTGTTTTATGCATGAAAACATCGGAAGAACAGTATAAAATTCACAATATGATCTGCCAAACTAATCTCAATGAAAGCTGTTTTGCGCCTCAAACTCTTTTACTGAAAGACTTATCAGATAATACTCAAGATTCTGAGTTTGATTCAGTCATTCCTAAAATATCAGTCAAAGAAAACGCTCCTCAAGCTAGTCCCAAATCCTTTCTTCTGCATACAGTGGAGAGCGACTGTAAGTTAAAGCAAGCCACTTCCGAAAATACTGCAGATTCAAGCAAAGATGCCAACTGTTTAAAAAATGATGATATAAATTCACTGGAATGTTGTCATCATAGGTCTGATTTTTTGCCATCTTCATGCAAAAATGGTTTACAAGAGAATATCAAGCCATGCACATCAAATAAAAAATATGAAAGATTATCTTCTGAGCAAGTGAGTAGTGATGACCAAAATGACCTAGTTTACATAAATCATCCAGTATGTGAAGCAAGACTGGAAAATCAAAACTCTGCTTTGTATACAGGGAGAGCAGAACAATATAGCTCTGTTCTACACTGTGCTGCTGGTGTAGGAATTCCAGAGGCATTATCACTTGCAAGTAACAAAGAATTGAAAGAACTAAATGAACCATTAAATACTATTCCCCTGGCTGATCCATCTAGTAAAAAAAACCTGGAAAACCAACTTGAACCACAGGCTATAGACTCTTCTTGTGGCAACTTGAATATTATGGCATTAGGAGAAAATTGTCTTAGTCCAAATACTCTAAGCAATTTGTCAGCTAGAGATTTTGGTGAAGAAATGATTCAGTGTGTAAATGAAGGTGTTGAAAGTTGTACAGATTTTGATCTCGTCATTACACCTGGTCTTATGTGTAATGCGCATAAGAGCATTGCTTATGAAAATGTTCCTGTTATAGTAATTCCGAAACCTTTTTCAGTAGATGTGAATAATTCAACATCTTCAGAAAATCTACCTGTTTTTAACACTGCGATTGAAGAACCTCAACCATCCACAGATGAGTCTGTGTCCCTCGCTTGTTGCAATGATATTCAGAATAATAATCTCTTCCCTCCCATTTGCTGCTCAAACCTAGAACATTCTGGGAATTTGTTTCAATGTGTAACGTTTTCAGTAGAAGGGCCTGGTAGTGAGTATTGCACAGACACTGCCAATGTATCTTCATTTTGCAAGGGTGACCTGGGAATGCCTGAGATACATGTAGAAAAATGCTCCGTTCTTAAAAATGTAGGTACTTCAGAACTATTACAAAAAACAGTAGAATGCTCAGCCTTTCCTAATATTAAAGGAATGCATGCGTTTAGTTGTAAGCACATTGACGGTAATTCAGTAATGGGGACCAGAGCTGGAAGCCTTGTAGAGTCTGCATTAATAAGTGAGAGTGAACGTTTTAGTTCAGATTTTTCAGGCAGTTTAGAGATAGAAAGAGAATATTTATCTGAAGGGAATAGAATAGATCATGATAATTTTCTAAGTACAACAAATAAAGAAGTTGAAGATAAATGTCCAGATATGTTAGAATCTTTTCAAGTAAAACTAAGATGTTCAACTGCAGCAAATAATTTAGATGAAAGTTCTATGATTATTTCCATTAAGGAAAATATTCCGAGTCTATTGTCTAGCAGTGCTGAACATTCTGTCACTGGTTCAGAAAAAGAAACTGCAATTGAAGAGGGGCAGAATTGTGAGGTCACTACATTTTCCAATGAAAACTCCTGGCTTTTAAAGAGTTTAAATGAAGAGAAAACAATAAACACATACAATCTAAAACCAGAATATTCTTTCAATGATAAAATATCTTCTATGTCATTAAAAAAGAAATCCAAAAAAGTTCCAGTCCCATCTGACAGATGTCTAAGAAGTCGGCATACGCAAGAATCCATAAAAAACTGCATATCTGATGATACAATTACAGATACACTGCAAAATCCAAATCTTCAGATTTATGTATCCATGCTTCCAGGTACAAATAATTTAGAGAGGATCGTAGAGGTTAGAAGTAAAACAAAATTAAAATCCAACCTAAACTCCCATCAGAATTTTATACAAAATCTTTGTGAGAAAACCATTGACAATTCTATATGTGAGAAAAATGATTCAGCGCTTATTTTAAGAAACTCCCCAGCTAAAGAAATGGATGTTTATTCTGACAACTGTTTATCCAATAAAATCTCTCTCAGATGTAAGCAGAAAGAAAAAGTTAAAATATGTGTTAATGTAGATTCCAAAGAAAGGAGAGTGTATTTTCCCTCAGAAACTAATCATTTGATAAGCACAGATGATAAAGGTGGTACAGATCTGAAAGTTGATACACAGAAGTTAACAGCTACCTCACACTCATTCAGGGCAAGGAAGGAAAACAAACACAGGGCAAAACAATGGAAAAATAAAAGTATGGCTTTATGGAATTGTAGTTCAGCACCTTTGTCATTGGAAGATGCAAATAAACAGCCTAACAGAAAAATTAAGGCCCAGCATACTGGCCAACAGTCACAGGGTTCTTTGAATGCCGTCAGCTTAAATGATACAGCTATTCCAAATAAATCAAAATTTGTTGAATGGTGTTCAGAAGAGGAAAATCAGGAACTGATAGCCAATTTTAACAACAAGTATATGTCGATTCACAAGAGCTGGATTCCACTTGAAAAGGAAACCCCAAATGTACAAAAATCTAAAAATAAATCTGACAAATTGAAAGAAATCTGGAAAACAAAGAAAAGGTTACGTAAAAACAGAAGCACACAAGAATCTCAAAAATGTTCTGCTATGCAAATATTATTTCTGAGTACTCTTAATTTTTCAGAGACTTGTAAATATTTTTTGGAAACAACAGAGACAAGATCTTTAGTGATTGTAAAAAAAGTGAACACTCGTCTTCCTGAAGATCTTCCTTTACCTATATTCCCTATGTCAAAGTACCCATCTTCCATCTCTTATCATCATACTTTACAAGCAGAACGTTTGAAAAAACACCTTAAAAAATTTGCTTCTGTTTTTCCTACTCGTAATAATCACAAGACAAAAGAAGCTCTCGTTAATTTAATTCAAAATAAAGAATTGCAGCATGGTATATCTGGTTTCGTTGGCAAAGGAGAATGTAATGACAAACAAAAACTTGCAATCAAAAGTGAAAAGTCATTAGTTCACTTAAATAGCACTGTTTGGGCCCAAGGAAAAAAGTGCAACAGTGTGCATGGAAAGTTACAACACCAGGCCTTGTCTGTACCGTATGCAAAAAGTAAACATGGAGTAGATATTAAAGAAAGCAATCCAAATTCTAAAACAAGCAACAGAAAGGGCATAGATGCCAAATTATCCCTGGAGGTTAAAAGAGAGTTGCCTAAACACAAAACTGCTGACAAACAAAGAGGTCAGAAACGTTCTAAAGAAGACCTGATAAAATCTGGAGCACATTTAACAAAGAAGAGGAAGACTGAAGTAAAATGCAGTGCCGAAAATATGTTAATCAGTTACAGTAAGCTTTCATTACGAGCAAAAAAAGTAATAAAGGTTAAATTAGACTCTGATGTCAGTGTTCACAACAAGCAAATGGCAAATAAAATTGGTAGGTCATCAACGAATGGGTGTCTGAAAAATAAGAAAGCAGCAGCAAAAAAAGTTTCAGCTAAAGTTCAACTTGTGGGCTTTACAAGTTCAGCTAAAACTAGCAAAATAAAATCAACAAAACGAAAACATTTTCTGTCTAAAGTAACAAAAGAGACAATAACAGCATCACAGATTAAAAGGACTGCTGAAAAGATGCTTACTAGATCTTTGAGTAAAGGAGGTTCTGTGCCCCCACAACAAAAAAAGAAATCAAGAGTCAAAACGGGACTCTACTAAACATATCAAGAGAGATTCATTTCAGGTTAAATAAATGCTGTAGTGTAGTCATATTTTGCATAAATTAAATGGTTTTATAAGCTATAGCAATTCTTTAGAGAATGGGCAAATCAATTTTAAGAAGTACTGTTGCTAATACGCAAGTTGCTCTCATATATTAAATGTGTTTTTGGATATATTTTCAGATATATTTGTTTTCATACGTTGGCAGGACTTAAAAATACTTTGAATTGAATATTATTTTTGAATCATCTGCTAATTTTATTTTTCTGCCTCGCTTTTGGGACACATTGTAAACATTTTGAATAGAAATTTGGGGTCAGATTTATCAAAGGTCAAGGTGAATTTTTGAATTGAAAAAATTCGAGTTTCAAGCTTTTTTTTCGTTTTGTACTATTCGAATTCGGCCGAATACAGAACAATTTGATCGAAAACAGACCTTTTCGGCCAAAAAAAACTTCAACTTGGTGGGTTTTTTAGAATTTGAATTTCAAAGTTTTTCAAATTCGAAATTCGACCCATGATAAATATGCCCCTTACTGTGTAAACTTGAGTGCAGAAAATCAGCCGTGGTGCTTTTTGGAAAGCTGTGAATCTCACATTGTAGGTTTTGTTGAAATGGAGCACCTGCATGCAGACTCCTGTGGATGCAATAAATGTTATTTATTCAAGAACAACCTGTATTTTCCAGTTTCCAGTTCATGTGGCTATATAGGGAACCTGCTGCTCAACTTCAGAATAAGTAGAGAGCCATTTCCAGTTCATGTGGCTATATTGGGAACCTGCTGCTCAACTTCAGAATAAGTAGAGAGCCATTTTAATATTTGGTTGGATATTTTTGGTGCTGAAAAATTAACTTATTGAGTTTCATTTTTGAACAGAGAATGTCATTAAATTACAGTGCCTTATTTATCATTTGTTTTATTTTTTTGTTTAGTTGAGTTGAACTGTGTGTGTTGTACAGAGGAGCCTGTCTTTTCAAAATAACATGCTTGGTATTAGATATTGCATGCTACACCACTAAGCTGTCAATCTACACCAATTCACCCATGTCCAGAGACAGAGAGCAAACAGCTAATCTGCTTCTGAAAGTGTATATAGTAATACTTGGAATACAAGATATTTTTTTTTGTTTTGCTACCTAAAAGAAAAAAGTAATTTACTTGATTGTGTTACCCCATGTGCACCAAAGATTTTTGGATTCTCATACAAAATGATTGCATTGCTATTTTAGAAAATAACTTTTTACTTGTTCTCATTATAAGTCTGTTATCTGGCACAGATGGGAAGGAAATTAATGTAATTTCACAAAGGAAAATACATTTCTGGTGCCCAACCTATTTGGAGGTGGTGTATGCTGGTGTCTCAGGTCCCTTTTCGGCGGCAATACAATTTTGAAAAATGTTGAATGATCCGTTCTTTAATGTCATTTATTTGTGATGCACAATATAGGTCACAATATCTATTTATAGAAAATGCCTTGTTTGCACTCATTTAACCTTTAATTTGCACAATGAAACTGGTTACTGAAACACTGCAAATCATTCCTTATAATGGTGTTAATTCCCTGTTGATAGTTTAAAACATTTAAGGGCTAATTTATTAAAGGATTTAAAACATTACAATGCTAACTCACAATTCAGCATTCCAAAATACTGTTCCAAAATACCAGCTTAATTGTGCCAGCTACAATCAGGTACAAAATTACTGCCGGTCACAAATATTTTTACAGTTGTGGATTGTAAATGAGCCTTTTAGTCGAATATCTCATCTGAAAATGTGGGTGTTTTTTTAATACCATTTCAATGTGTTTCAAAGGTTGAATATTTGCTGTAACTTTTTGATCAGGATGTATTGGACCCATAAAGAAAATTTAAAACCCATGCATTAAACTTCAAATTTTAATGAACACTGCACTGGGTGTTAGATTGGAAGGTTTTTATATTGTTCCTTTGCTTTTACAAAGCAAATTGAATTAAACATTTTTTGCAAGCCTTGTTTGCACTTGACTGAAGATCTGATTTTGTACTTTTAAAGAAAACAACTTTTATATGAATGTTTTTAAGCAACTGTTGATTTGTGTGCTCAAGGATTGTGTATTTTACAACTAAATGTTATCATTGGAGGTACAGAAATGGGATCCATTATTCAGAAAGCTCTAAATTACAGGAAGGCCATCTCCCACAGACTCCATTTGAATCAAATAACTCAAATTCTTCTTGTCCCTTTTCCTGTAATAATAAGACCGTAACTTGTACTTGATCCCAGTTAAGATATAAGTAATGCTTACTGGAGGCAAAACAATTCTATTGGGTTTAATAAATATTTAAATATTTTAAATTTCTTTTTTATTAGTCATACGGTATGGCGATGCAGATTATGGAAAGCCCCCTTATCTGAAAACCCCCAGGTCCCCAAGCATTCTGAATATCAGGTCCCATACCTGTATTGGAAATCAAATGAAAATGGACATTCCAAAATTAGAGAAATTTTCTGAAGCCATATCTTGATTCTTTTTAAGTATTTTACAGCATTACATATTAGGTGGAAACCTTATACCGAGTTGTCATTTGTATTGTATTTATAACAAACACAACAAATTTGCACATCATTCATTTTGTATTAATGTACCAGAAAAAAATGACTAGTAAGTGCCTGAAGCAGCACCTTTAATTCAGTCAACTGATACTACCTATAATGGCATTAAATGTGAGCAAGCAATAACCCTCATGTATATGGTATCGATAGGGCTTCTGCTAGTTTACTTCCACAATGTATGCATGTACTGTAAAATTCCCATTTTTCATATAACAAGTCTTCTTCATAGCTGGGTTGTAAAAAAAATAAAATCACTTTTAAAGATGCAGGTCTCACTAAGATTTATTTTCTTAATGTGGACCTTTTTATTCACAATACAGTATCGGAATTGCCACAGCCATTTTCTTTGGAATGTCTACTAAAAAATTGTTTACAGAACTGTCTTTGGAAATTATTTCCTTAATGAAATGCAACCATCCAGCAAAATGTATACACCATAATAATGTCTTTTTGGTATTTTTAAAAAAAAACAAAAAAAAAACATATTTTAAAATATAGCCTCTTTGTCTAGTGATTTTTCCACTGTTGTGCTTTCAGGGATGTCTAATAACCCTGTGAAGACAGATAAGCAGACGGTACTGTGTATAGTGATACATTTATCCCCAAAATTCTAGAAGAAAACAACCCGCTCAAGTAAAACCTTCTCAGTTCCTGTATACAGCAACAAATGAATACATTCCATTATACTTAAACTGTACAGGCTAGATTGTAGGCTATTGGCGTTCTTCCAGTAATCAAACCCATTAGTGCCCATGATTTTTATGGTGCCGGTTTTTTTTTATATAAATTACACTGTTTACTCTGCAAATAATTCACTCTACCATGTAAAATTTCATTCCTAACCCAACAAGTGTATATTTTTATAGTTGTAATATTGGAGTATAGGTAGCCATCTTAGGTCATTTTGCCTGGCCGTGTGCTTTCAGAAAGAGCCAGTGCTGCACTATGGGACTGCTTTCTGACATGCTATTGTTTCTCCTACTGAAGGAGGTTACAGTAGGACATTGATTTTTACTAATGAGTGCTGTTCTTATATCTACCAGGGAGCTGTTATCTGGTTACCTTCCCATTGTTCTGTTGTTAGGCTGCTGGAAGGGGGGGGTGGATATCACTCCAACTTGCTGTGCAGCAGTAAAGAGTGACTGAAGTTTATCAGCAGAAATCACATGACTGGGGGTACCTGGGAAACTGACAATATGTCTAGCCCCATGTCAGATTTCAAAATTCAATAGAAAAAAATCAGTTTGCTCTTTTGAAAAACTGATTTCAGTGCAGAAGTCTGCTGGAGCAGCACCATTAACAGATGAGTTTTCTGGAAACTGGATATAAAATATTAATATTGTGTTCTGTGCTTATTGGACATTTTGTATTTTTATGCTGACAATATGACTGTCTTTTCTTTAGCTTTTTGTTTTCATCCACAGTTGTTCCCAGCAGGCACTGTCTGGCCATACACTATAAGATCCACTTGTTTAACAAGGTCACCATGAATGGATCTTTTCCACCGATTTGCCCACCCAGGATGATATAAGGCATCAATCTGATTGTTGGCCCTATGGCCAAACGATCGGATTTCAACCATGGGAATAGGAGCTGTTGGAGTGAGGGCCACATCAACTAGTCGATTTGGTTGAAAGCTGGCCGATTGGGGAGGTCCCCAAACACAGGCAGATGAACTGCAGAATCGGGCTAAAGGGCCTGAATCGGCAGATTAATTCTGCCCGTTTATGGCCACCTTTACTGTGCTTTCATAACCTTAAAAAAAAACCTTGTTTTTTAGGATACACCAAAGCTGCAGTTTTTTTCATTAGTGTCATCAAGCAGTCTGCTCTCTTAAAAGAAAAATCTGTCAAGCTACAGTACAGGTTTCAAATCTAAAAACTGCAGAACTTCTGATTCTTTGTTTTATTCAACAAAATTAAACATATTCAGTGCTGTAAATATATAATAATATTGCCTATCACTTGCATGTACTAGTTCTGTGTTACTCTTATTGTCCTCTGCATATTGTGTTTCATTGCATTAAACTGCTTTGGTTGTAACATATTTAATAGTGAGAAATGGGTCACTGTACATAGATTCAGTAGGACCTTTTTATACAATCGACAGGAACATTTTTGCAACACTTGCTTATATGGACATACAAATAGAATATATACTTTCATAACAAAGTTATTAGTATTTTTCCTTAGACTTGAAAATGCTAATCATGGCTATGATCATAAATCCAATACATACTGCCAGTCAGTAATAAAAGCATTTGCATGGGGAGCAAATTTGTGATTTATTATACAAGAAGCAGAACCTTCTCTTCGTTCACTGATTACCAGTTTTATTATCTTTGACATGCATCTACAAGCTTGTCTAAAATCACTGATGACTTTGTTTATTGTTGTGCTAAAAAATGGCAAAGAAACAGTGTACTTTTTCAGGGAAAGGTTTCTCTCTGGTATTTTTGTACTGCAGTGTAAATGTGTTTGATCTTTTTAGACTTGTATGTGCATATCTGGGAACTGTTCATACACTGTGAAAACAATGTAAGCTTATAATGACTTCTAATTGTGGATATTGTATTTCAGAAACTGATTAAAATGTCTGTATTTATACATATAAACAAGGAGTGTGTGATTTAGCTTTTGTTTGCAACAATTGCTATAAACATATTTTCAGAATTTTCTTGTGCGTAAAAAGTAGTTGTTTAAGTTTGCATATTTCCACCCAATTTTACCTCGCTTTCACTCTGTAGCATTAAAGGCCCATTTTTTTGTATGTCTTGTTTTTGTTTTTTTATTTCTCTGTTGTATAGAGTTGTAAAAAAAAAATGTGGCCCAATAAATAAAAATGAAATGCTTTCTTACCATTTGCTTTACTAAGAAGCTGCATTGCCAATCACCGATGAGATCCAGTTTGGGAGGACACGTTTTTCTTTACAAGTAATTCAATATAATTTTAAATATTCCTCCCTTTGTGCAATTTCTTTTGCATGTAAAGACAATTATTTTCTTGGGTTTTGAAAAAAAATAATCAGATGATGTGTCAATAAACAATTAAGTCACTTTTATTATGTTTTGTTTTCTTTGCCATTGCTTGTTTTCCTTTTTACAATTAGGGTCAGAGTTATCAAGGGTCAAATTTCAAAGTAAAAAATACTTTGAAATTCGACCAACGAATTTAAATGCTTCGAATTTGAACTTTTTTCATCGAATTTGGGTATTCTGCAGTCGAAGTAAAATCGTTCGTTCGAACGATTAAATCCTTTGAATCAACCGATTTTATCGTACGATCACTTTGACTTCTAAAAACTTAGAAAAATGCTGTAGAAGGTCCACATAGGTTAACATAGCATTTCGGCAGGCTTAATTTGGTGAAGTATTGAAGTCGAAGGTTTTTTTAAAGAGACAGTACTTCGATTATAGAATGGTCGAATATTCGAACTATTTTTCTTCGAGTCCAAGTCGTAGTATCCTTTTTCGATGGTCGAAGTATCCAAAAAATTACTTCGAATTTCGAATTTTTTTACTTTGATAAATCTGCCCCTTAAACTTTGGTACAGGCAAAGGATTTGTTATCCAGAAACCCATTATCAAGAAATCTCAGAATTACGGGGTGGCCGTCAATTAATTCACATTTTAAAAAATGATTTCTTTTTTTCTCTGCGATAATAAAACAATGCCTTGTGTATTTGATCCCAACTAATATATAATTAATCCTTATTGGAGGTAAACCAATCCTAATGGATTAATTAGTTTAAATTATTTTTTAGTAGACGTATGGAGATCCAAATTATGGAAAGACCCCTTATCCAGAAAACCCCAGGTCCAGAGCATTCTTGATAACAGGTCCCATACATGTACTAATTAACTTTGGTACTAAATTGCCCCAGCACCGTTAACCCACAGCAACCAGATTGTTGCTTTTAAATCCTAGGAAACGGTTGAGAAAGTTATTCGTTGCTATTGGTAACTGCACTGGTGCTGTTTAGCATTTATATTTGTAAATTACTTTGGCTGCACTGATATTATGATATCCAATAAACTTTTTAATTATAAACCAGGGCCATGTCACTTTTGTACCCCGAGAGATTAATAATTGCTGTATAAATGCCTGTGAAAAATACAAGCGTTTTTACACATGTATATCAGCCAGGCAAATTTTTAAATTACCCATGTTTTGTTCGTCTTCAACAACCCTTTGCACTAATACACATTTCCCACAAACCACCATTACATTTGTAGCAATAAATAATTGAGCGATATACCTTAGACTCCCACTAACGTGCCAACAATGAATACAGTGCTCTGAATAAAGGACTATAAATAGTGGTATTGCAGGAATTCTGTTACAACATTAAATAATCACACGAAACAAAATTATTGCGTTATTTTTGCAACCATCCTTCAAAAGCAGTACATTTATACACCATTATGTGCCAGCAATTTAAACATATTCATGTGTTTTTATAGATTTCTTTTCTTTGTCCTGCTGGATCAACCAGGTTAATGGTTTTTACACCATGTTGGAATTGTAATATCACAGAGTAAGGCTAGGGCCACACAGGGTCCGAAATCTGCTGGCTGACTGGTAGCATGCTCTGATCCCCAACCAGTAGCTTGTGTGCAACATGTTGCTCTTCGACCCCTTGGATGTTGCTCCCAGTGGCCTCCAAGCAGGTGCTTCTTGAAGGCAAGTTTTAATTGCATAAAAAACATGTATACTGCTAAACAAAGCCTCCTGATGGCCCCAAGTCCACATAGGGACTACTAATACCCAATCACAGCCCTTATTTGGCACCCTAGGAACTTTTTGCATGCTTGTGTTGCTCTCCAACATTATTTTATACTTGAGTGTGGCTCCTGGGTAAAAACTATTGGGGACCCTTGCTCTGATGCAAGACTTTTTGAAGTGCTGCAGGTATATCTTTACATAACTATTAAACTTTTCAAATTGCATGTTTTTGTGCTTGTTCGGGTTTAAGGTGACCCTAGCATTGTGAGACTAAGCTTGATTTTAAAATGTGTTTGATTTAACTGCTTATCAGCTGTAGATTGTAACATGTACATAGCTAGCTGTTAAGGACCTAACTGTCAGCACAGATTGTTCTCAGTTATGCCATGCCTTATGTTATCTGGCAATGCACTGCACCAAGATCAAACCCCCTGGGGAAGGGCTAAACTACCTTACAATAGCTTTGCCAACCAGCTATTCAGAACTGAATACATTTGTGAAACTGGTCTAATTACCCTAGTTTTTCCTCCAAGTTACAATTTTGCAGATGCCTAAACACTCTGTCTGTAATTAATGTAGAACTAAAGCTTAAAAAGCAGTAGAGTAGAAATGAGGTACATAATGTTTTGAGGTTCTGTACCAGCCAAAGGCAACCACAGCCCTTCAGCAGAAAAGAAGCGTGCCATAGTTTCTCCCCATCATTTGATTCACAGTTTATATCCTCGTTATATGGCAGCACCATAGTACAATTAGAATTTGTTTTATCATTAGCCCTCTAACATTATCTTATGACAGATGAACCTAATTTTCTCCTTGATTTGCAGCAAACCCAAAACCTAGCTTCTCAACAGGTGCCCAGAGCAGAACATTTAGGTTTAGTTCTCTTTTTACATCTGCACAGTTTCCATTGATGTGGCATGCATGTACTGAAAATGATTGGTCCTCTTTCCAGTGTTATGGATGAGAATCTGTACTGTATGTGTTTCAGATAGAGGTAGATGGTGCCAACAGCAATTAAATATGAATGTGATAATTAGCTGTTTATCTTGGAACAATGATATTTGTCAGTTCATTAAAATTTGGAATCTTTTAGCGGTCTCCAACACAAAGCATTCTCAATGCACTGCCTCAGAAGGAAAAATCTCTTCTCCACAAATGTTAATAAATGTAAAGCTGTGCTCAACATTAAATGGGCCATACACTTTCATACAGATAGTTTTATGCCAAAATATTAAAAAAGTATATCGAATGTATATGCATTTAAAAAAATATCAACCGTTTCTAAATGAATGACCTGTAAAGTTGTTTCAATAACCGTTCCCTATATAGTAGTGTTGTGCGGGTCGAGAAAAGCTAGACATTCTCCCGCACCCGGATTCCCTCTTATAGACCTGCGCCACCCTGCCTTTGTGGCCTATAAAACTGGAAGTTGGCAGTCTAAAGTCACTGGTGGGGAGAAGAGGCAGAAGAGCTGTTGGCCAGTCCCGCATATATTGGGCTGGCCCGCACATCACTACAGTATAGGCACCCGAGGTAGGGGGTCGTCCCTTTCACCGATTGTTTGCTGGAGCGTGCACCAACATACGTAACGCAGAGACATGTGCCTGTCTTGCAAGTTCGCTGATCAGAACTGTGAGATATGGTGAGAAGAGGGTCCTGTCAGGCAAAAGACATTTAATACATAAAAGATTACAAATTCACAAGATATGCTTAACAAAAATTCCCCATACACTTTTGAAAGTCAACATTGCATTTCAAAACCCCAAAGTACATTTGGATATCAGGCATAGAAGTGGAATTCTCTAACCAACTGCCCTTCACACCAATTGTGTTCTGATCACAAAATGAAGTCCTTTCTGAAAACCAGTTTTTACTGATAACACCTTCCTTATATGTGGACATATGCACTATTTCAGCATTCCACAGGTACTTTACCTAAAATGAATATGATCGTTTGCAGATTGGTTCAATCAATTATCTTTTAAGCATGATTCCTTCCGTAGTCCTGTGCTGAAAATTTGTGCACTTTTATATTACCTATTTTGTTTCTAATGTCAGACGCAATGCTCCAGTAAGAATTAATTATAGCTTAGTTGGGATCAAGTGCAAAGTACTGTTTTAACATTACAGAGAAAAAGGAAATGTTTAAACATTGAAATTATTTGATTAAAATGGAGCCTATGGGAGATGGCCTTCCTGTATTTGGAGCTATATTAAGTTAAAGTAATCGTGTATTTTTAAACGGGCAGTAAAGCCCTGAGTGAAATGAATAGGGCTTGTGCTGTTATTTTAATCACCAAAAACATGGCTTGAGGTCTTGAGTTGTATTAAAAGGGCCCAGATTACCCTAGCAACCATGAATGGATTTGAATGAGAGGCTGGAATATGAATAGACAAGGGCCTTGATAGAAAGATAAGCAATTAAAAAGTAGCAATAGCATTAAATTTGTAGCATTACAGAGTCATGCAGAGTCAGAAGGCAAATAAACTATAAAAATAAGTAATGAAGACCAGTTGAAAAGTTGCTTAGAATTAGCCTTTAAAAGGGGCATAGATTTGCAGGAGCAGAGGGTTATTTCACTGTAAAGAGCACTGGTAAGGTGCCGTCTACTATATGAAGTACAGTTTCGGTCTCCAGTGCTCAAACAGGGCATTATTTAATTAGAGAGGGTCCAGAGAAGGGCAACTAAGCTGGTTAAAGGTATGAAAAATCTTAGCTATGAGGAAAGACTGACCAAGCTGGGGGATGTTGAGGCTGCAGAAGAGGCACTTAAGGGCTGATATAATTAGGGATGCACAGAATCCAGGATTCGGCCTTTTACAGCAGGATTCGGCCGAATCAGAAGCCTAATTTGCATATGCAAATTAGGGGCGGGGAAGGAAATCCCGTAACTTTTTGTCCGAAAGCAAGGAAGTAAAAAATGTTTTCCCCTTCCTACCCCTAATTTGCATATGCAAATTAGGATTCGGTATTTGGCCTATTCTTTCACAAAGGATTCGGGGGTTCGGCCGAATCCAAAATAGTGGATTCAGTGCATCCCTACATATAATAATATCTCCAATGCTTTATTTACCAGTAGGTCTAAATATTCTGAAGATGTGGAATTCTCTCCCTGAATCAGTGGTACAGGCTGATACATTAGATAGCATTGAAATGTATTGATCTATATGCTATTGCGTTTACGGACTAACTAGTATGTTATAAATAAGGTTACTGACATAAATTTACCATGTGCTACTGGTAAGGTTCTTTGGTACAAGTAATAACACTAAATTCTGGCAGATTTTCGGCCAGATATTAATCAGTCTGAGGGCCCAATACACTGCCCAATAAGCTGCCGACAGCTTTTATTGGCCCGTGTATGGCCACCTTATGTAATCTGGTTCGGCCGAATCCAAAATAGTGGATTCAGTGCATCCCTACATATAATAATATCTCCAATGCTTTATTTACCAGTAGGTCTAAATATTCTGAAGATGTGGAATTCTCTCCCTGAATCAGTGGTACAGGCTGATACATTAGATAGCTTTAAGAAGGGGTTGGAGGACTTTTTAGCGAGTGAGGGAATACAGGGTTATGGAAGATAGCTCATAGTACAACTTGATCCAAGGATTGGAGTCAGGAAGGAATTTTTCCCCCCTCTGAGGCAAATTGGAGAGGCTTCAGATGCATTTTTTTCCTTCCTCTGGATCAACTAGCAGTTAGGCAGTTATACTGTATATATATAGTCATAAAAGGTTGAACTAGATGGACTTGTGTCTCTTTTTCAAGCTAACTTACTATGTTATGTTTTCAGCCAAGAAGGGAAATTGAAGCTACTCCATGTTTGGTCCTTGCAAGGTAGATAATTCGATAACAAGTGTCCACATAATCCCTTTGCCTAATCGACACCTACTTGAAAAAAAAACACATCAAACTGAGAAGGTAGGTGTCTGTATTCTAGGAATTTAATTACCTACCTCTCAAGGATTCTAGCAGTATAGAATACATTCCAAACCTGTTTCTGTGAACTGCATAATGGTTTCAGGGGCTTGTGAATTATTTAGCACTGATTTATGTATTCCTTTACTAAATTTGCTATTCATTGTGATATTTCTAGAAATGTATTGATCTATATGCTATTGCGTTTACGGACTAACTAGTATGTTATAAATAAGGTTACTGACATAAATTTACCATGTGCTACTGGTAAGGTTCTTTGGTACAAGTAATAACACTAAATTCTGGCAGATTTTCGGCCAGATATTAATCAGTCTGAGGGCCCAATACACTGCCCAATAAGCTGCCGACAGCTTTTATTGGCCCGTGTATGGCCACCTTATGTAATCTTGCATTTGTTGCCCATTATCTGGAATGCTGTGAATTATGGGAAGGTCATCTCCCATATGGTCCTTTTTAGGCAAATAATTCTATTTTTTCAATTTTTTTTTTGTCTGTAAAAACAATACCTTTTTACTTGATGGTAACTAAGCTGCATGAATACATATTGGTGGTACAACAATCCTATTGGTTTATGTAATATTTTAGCAGACTTAAGGCATGTGATCTAAATTATTCCAATTAAGCTCATTCCGGAGCAGCCCACATCCTCTTTTTTGGTTTAAAATATTGTCCAACCTATTAGCCATTTTCTTCTGGCAGTGCAGCCACCAAGGCTACATAAAATAACATACATTGTACAGGCATGTTGTGTTGATGTAAGAGGTAGTGCTTTATTGTTATGGCTGTAATAGGGTTACATAGAGGCCTCTTCATGAGGGGGTAGATGTGATATATAATAGCTGTGGGAATATTTAGTTGTACTTGTAGTATGTGTGCCGAAGGAGAGTTATTGATTGTGGGTAGGAATCTGTTTCGAGTGCATATGCATTTTCTTTGTTTGTTTCTTTAACATATCCAGTGACAGTGTTTTGTTTCGGTGCATCTATATGCCACAGCTAGTTTTGGAAGGAAAAAGTGCAACAACTTGCCCATTGTAGCTATAACATCTATTTTTGTTGATGATACTAAATTGTGCAGAACTACAAGTTGCATGCTGGATGATGCCACCTTTCAGAGTGATTTGACTAAATTGGAAAACTGGGCAGCAAACTGGAAAATGTGGTTCAATGTTGGTTATGCACTTTATCAGAAATAATATAAATGCAAGTTACATAGTTATGGTTACATAGTTAAATGGGGTTGAAAAAAGACAAACTCCATCAAGTTCAACCACTCCAAATGAAAACCCAGCATCCATACACACACCCCTCCCTACTTTCACATAAATTCTATATACCCATATCTATACTAACTATAGAGTTTAGTATCACAATAGCCTTTGATATTATGTCTGTCCAAGAAATCATCCAAGCCATTCTTAAAGGCATTAACTGAATCAGCCATCACAACATCACCCGGCAGTGCATTCCACAACCTCCCTGTCCTGACTGTGAAGAACCCCCTACGTTGCTTCAAATGAAAGTTCTTTTCTTCTAGTCTAAAGGGGTGGCCTCTGGTACGGTGATCCACTTTATGGGTAAAAAGGTCCCCTGCCATTTGTCTATAATGTCCTCTAATGTACTTGTAGAGTGTAATCATGTCCCCTCGCAAGCGCCTTTTTTCCCAGAGAAAACAACCCCAACCTTGACAGTCTACCCTCATAATTTAAGTCTTCCATCCCTGTAACCAATTTAGTTGCATGTAATACACTAAATGGCACTGTGTTGGGGGTTTCCATAATTGAGAAAATTTTTGTAGTTGTCTAATTCTAGTCAGTGTCATTCTGTGGCTACTAAAGCAAATAAAGTTCTGTCTTGCAAAAAAAAGAGCATTAACTCAAGGGATGAAAACATAATTATGCCTCTCTATAGGTCCCTGGTAAGGCCTCTTCTGGATGCAGAGCAGTTTTGGACTCCAGTCCTGAAGAAGGATATAAATGAGCTGGAGAAAGTACAGAGACGTGCAATTAAATAGGTTAGTGGGATGAAAGATTTAAATTATGATGGTAGACTGTCAAGGTTGGTGTTTTCTTCTCTGGAAGAAAGACACTTGCGAGGGACATGATTACACTTTACAAGTACATTAGAGTGTGCTATAGACATAACAGGGGACCTTTTTTCCCCGTAAAGAGAAGCACGGCACCAGAGGCCACCTATTTAGACAAGAAACAGAACTTTCTGTTGAAGCAATGTAGGTGGTTCTTCACAGTGAGTTTGGGGAATCCTCTGCTGGATGATGTTGTGATGGCTGCCTTTAAGGGGCTTAGATTATTTCTTAGGGCTCTTACACACGGCCGTTCCGACCTGCGCTCCCCTGCGTTCCGTTTTTTGGCGTTCAGCCGCAGGGGAGCGCAGGAATAGACGCAAGTAATGATTTGAAATGGGGCTGTACTCACGAAGGCGCGTGTAGGCGCCGAACGCAGGAAAAATGCAGCATGTTGCGTCTGAACCTGAGTTCGGCGCCTACACGCGCCTTCGTGAGTACAGCCCCATTTCAAATCATTACTTGCGTCTATTCCTGCGCTCCCCTGCGGCTGAACGCCAAAAAACGGAATGCAGGGGAGCGCGGGTCGGAACGGCCGTGTGTAAGAGCCCTAAGACAAGCATAATACCCAAGGCTATTGTGATACTAAAATCTACAATTAGTGTAGATATTGGTATATATAGTTTATTTGAGTGCATGGAGAGTTGGTGGCCTCTCCCACAAAATTGCATCTCCTAAGTGTAGCCATTTTTAATTTTGTAATGTGCGTTTTATATAATATTGTATATTACTCGTGTAGTTTAAATAAATATGTACTGAGATCTTGGTATACTAGGTGTATGTGTGTACTAGTGATGTGCAGGCTGGCCAGGGGACCTGTGGGTTTAACTGTGGGCTAGGCGGGTTTCGCCGACTTTCATACACATTTTGCGGATCACAGGCAGGTCCAGGTTGAGTTTTTCTTCTGCCCTAACCACCCTCAATCTTACTCTGATGGCTTTCGTCTCCAGCAGCCTCCATTTATAGGCACGAGCCTACCCCTCCTCCTTTTGTGACTTCAGAAATGGAGAGGGTCTATAAATGGAAGTACCGGTTGGGATTAGGTTGAATTTTTTTCTACCCGCGCATGACTATTGTGTACACCTCTGTGGCTTGCAGTTCATCTAATTTTACCATTGCAATCTATAGGCATTCCAGGGTGAACTTGTCTGCAGTTGCTTTAATTCCTCTACTGGTGCAGAAGAGCAAAACAGCCATAGAATCCCTCTCCACCCAGTTACTCCATGCCATGCTACTACTGTTTTATTATTACAGGGAAAAAAGAAATCAATTTTAAAAAATTTAATTATTTGATTAAAATGGAGTCTAGGGGACATGGCCTTCCCGTAATATGGAGCTTTCTGGACAACTGGTTTCTGGGTAACGGATCCCATACTTATACATTACTTTTAACATCTGCATTTTACAGGTAGTAAAAGGTTTGTTGAGCTGAGGCTGCTCTGTATTTGAGGCATTAATATGAGTATATGGCACACAAACAGGAGGCTATTTTTAGATACAGTCGTACATAACAATTGAGTCTGTTTTTTTCCAGCTGCAATGTTTGTTTTTCATTTTCTCTGATAAATAACAATATAAAAAAAAAAGTTGTTTTGATTCCTTAATGTTGTTAGTTAACCTTGCCGTAGTGCGGCTCTCCAACTAAGGCTGAACTTTGCAATCAGCGGAGGCCTTTTACAGTGAACCGTTGAAGTCATGATGGAACAGTCATTTTAATGTTTTCCTGCAATTTCTCTCATAGGGTTACAAGGTTTTTTATTGTTTCTGGGAAGAAATCATGCAGTGTGGAACAGAGCTTTTTTTTTTTGGTGCTAAATTGCATCAGTGCTTTTACACATGGCAACCAATCATACTTTGCTTATTATTTAGCTGGAAGCAAACGGATCAAAGCTATTATTATTATTACTTAAAAAGCACCACCATATTCAGCAGCAGCAGTATACAATAAATGGATGAAAACACTGAATATACAGACAAAAATACAACCAATACAAGAGTTAAGAGGACCATGCCAAAAGAGCTTACAAGTACAAGATTAATTGCTGATTGGGTGCTGTGGGCAGTTTAGTACATATGTATGCTAGAATTCAGCTATGGTCTACTTTTCAGTGTGGGGGAAAAAGTTGTCTGGAGATAACCTATCTCATTGCATAGTGCCTCTAATCCATACAAAACAAACCCAGCTATGATAGTTAAAGGGGCCGATTCACTAACTTCGAGTGAAGGATTCGAAGTAAAAAAAACTTTGAATTTCGAAGTTTTTTTTGGGCTACTTCGACCATCGAATCGAAGGATTCAAACTAAAAATCGTTCGACTATTCGACCATTCGATAGTCGAAGTACTGTCTCTTTAAAAAAAAACTTCGACCCCCTAGTTCGCCATCTAAAAGCTACCGAAGTCAATGTTAGCCT
Organism: Xenopus laevis; assembly: GCF_017654675.1. Classification (NCBI taxonomy): domain Eukaryota; kingdom Metazoa; phylum Chordata; class Amphibia; order Anura; family Pipidae; genus Xenopus; species Xenopus laevis. Next base: position 28,220,632 of record NC_054383.1, read on the forward strand.
ATGGGGAAGGTCCCCATAGGCTTGGCTAACTTTTTTTGATCTAAGGATATTCCTTCGATCGTTGGATTTAAATCCTTCGAATCATTCGATTGGATGGATTTAATCGTTCGATAGAAGGAATTATCCTTCGATCGTTCGATCGAACTATCTGCGCTAAATCCTTTGACTTCGATATTCGAAGTCGAAGGATTTTAGTTCCTAGTCGAATATCGAGGGTTAATTAACCCTCGATATTCGACCCTTAGTGAATCAGCCCCTAATTGTTTCATTTAGCAGTTTAGGAGCACTTGTTTCAGCTCGTTAATGCCGAAAGAGATCAAGCATCTGAAGTTGGGCTTGGTGGTACTTTAGAAGGTAGAAGGTACTTCAGTGAGGCAACTTCGGGCGACTATAGAAAACTCATCGCCGCGTGTGCATTAGCGTAGGCGACTTTTCATTCTAGCCTATGGGGGAAAAACGCTGAGACAGTTCGGGGAGATAGTCGCTCAAAAGACGAGGCGATTAGTCGCCATGCGACAAAATCTCCTCGTGTGGACTAGCCCTAAAAGGACTTTTAACTTAAAGTCAGAAAAATGCTGCCTCAAAGGTATGCAGACACGTTCCTATTTTTCAAGTGCAATGAAACCTTAAAAATCCACAAGATCAATTAAGTGGAGTGTATACATAGAGATTCTCTTGCTTTGCCAGGTCACCTGTATATGGGCACTCTTATTATTATTATCATCATCACCAGTATGTAAATTATTAACAATACAGGTATGGGACCCATTATCCAGAATGCTCGGGACCTGGTGTTTTACTGATCTTTCATACCTTTAGTCTACTAGAAAATCATGTAAACATGGGGAGGCACATTTATCAAGTGCTAAATTTTCAATTCATGTGAGTTTTTTTAAAACTCCCATAAATTTGAATAGTCGAAACTTATTAATAAAATCTCATTTTTTTAACTCAGATGAATTTAAACCACCCAAAAATTTGAATTGAATTCGATCACACTATTCAAGTTTTTTCTCCGAAACAAACTAGAATGTCAGGAAGGCTGCAAACATTTTTAAATAGATCCCTGGACCTCTCCCATTGGCTTAAACAGGAATTTGGCAGGTCTTAGGGTAAGGCCACACTAAGCGATAGCGCGGCGATTTGACTCGCCGCGACTATTCGCCGCGACTTTTAATCCTCAATCGCTAGCGAAACTTTGGCGCTGGCGTCTATGGGAAATCGCGCAAAATCGCCAGCGTAAAAACACACGCGGCGATCTTTTTTCTATTGTCGCTCGAAATCGCCTAGCGAGGCGATTTCGAGCGACAATAGAAAAAAGATCGCCGCGTGTGTTTTTACGCAGCGATTCCCCATAGACGCCAGCGCCAAAGCTTCGCCAGCGATTGAGGATTAAAAGTCGCGGCGAATAGTCGCGGCGAGTCAAATCGCCGCGCTATCGCTTAGTGTGGCCTTACCCTTAGGTGGCGAATAGTCGAATTCATAAAGGCCCAGAGTATGACAAATCTCAAAAATTCGAATTAGAATTTTATAAAAAAAAAAAACGAATCAAATTTGGATAATTCCCTAGTAGAATTTGACCATAAATTTTTTTTAAAATTTAAATACGACCCTTAATAAATCTGCCCCTAAATAAACCCAATAGGCTGGTTTTGCTTCCAATAAGGATTAATTATATCTTAGTTTCTAGCAAGTACAATGTACTATTTTATTATTACAGAGAAAAAAGAAGTAATTTTTTTTGGATTGTTCAAATAAAATGGAGTCTATGGGTGATGGCCATTCCATAATTCAGAGCTTTCTGGATAATGGGTTTTCAGGTAATGGATACAATACCTGTATATTAGGACAGGTTTGAATTAATGCCCAGTTTTTCCAAACTCATCTGACGGCACCACTTCATTTATAAGGTACGGGGAGGATAAATTATACTGAGAACAGTTAGCAGCGATCTTGGTCAAACAAACCTGATAAAAAAAAACTCAAACAAACTCCCATGCCCAATTTTGCATTATTTATTGATAAATTAACTCGATTTAATGGAATCGGTAAAAAACTAGAAAAAATTTGCTAAAACCCAAATCGTGCAATTTTTTCTGGGATTTTCTCCTGAAAATTTTTTTGCTTGAAAACCTAGAAAAAGTGGGATTTTTGGGCTAAACTCACCAAAGACCACGATAACTTTAATTTGGGATTGTTGCCTCTCCCATTGACTTATACAGGACGTGGACTGAGATGGGGGATTTTCAGGCGGGTTTTTTGCAGTATCTGGGTATCATAAATGTAAAAAAAATTGGGTTTTGCTCCCAAAAGTCCAACCAGAAAAATTTGAGTTTTAATAACCCCCCTAGTCTCTAATCAAGAGATAACGGCCCTGATTGCTGCTCACATGCTTTTGGCAGTCAAATTTTATGTTGCCCTCCAATGAACTTCGCGTAACAAATCTCTTTATACCTTAAGTCTGCTAGAAAATCATTGACATTAAGGGGCAGATTTATTAAGGGACGAAGTGAAAATTCGAATTAAAAAAATTTAAATTTCAAGCTATTTTTTTCTTACTAGGGAATAGTCCAAATTCGAAAATTATCATGTACGGTCTCTTTAAAACTTAGATGTCGACCATTCGCCATCTAAAACCTGCCGAATTGCTGTTTTAGTCTATGGGGGACCTCCTAGAACCCATTTGGAGTCAATTAGTGAACTTTGAAAAATCTAAGGTTTTTTTTAGAAAAAACGTAGAATCTTATTCAATCTAATACGATGTTACTTTGAGTCATATGATTCAAATTAGATCAACCTATTCACCTGGAGAAAAAAACGTTGATTTTTTTTTTTTTTATACATTTCGGTTGGTCTTCTTTTTATTTGAATTTCGAAGTTTTTTTTTTTTTCGAAATCCGACCCTTGATAAGTCTGTCCCTAAATAAACCCAATAGGCTGGTTTCGCTTCCAGCTGGGATTTATTATATCTTAGTTGGGATTACATTATAAGGTACTGTTTTTGAAATCATTGTTAAAAATTTGGATTATGTGCGTTAAATGGAGTCGAATGTGAGATGGCCTTTCCGAAATTCGGAGCTTTCTGGATAATGGCTTTCCAGATAACAGATCCCATACCTGTAATGAAGTAAGTCAAGTCGTTTCACACAAGCCCAAGCAGAATCTTTACACCTGTAATCATCTTTACCTCCCTTTCATATAGGGAATGTAATTCTCCTATGGAGAATTAGGAAGAATTCAGCTACCTTGGGAACATTCGGCACCCATAAAAATCCTGGGCAATAAATCTTGTATTTATTCCAACTCGCGTGGCCTTGTGTCTAATAATGATGTGATTCTGTTGTCTCATGCTAATACTGCCATTGTCTGTAACTTACGGGCACCTTATCCGACTGGTAAAGGCACAAGCTGCTCTTTTAGCGGGTCTATAGGAGGGCAAAGTAATGCTCTAGTTCAGGGGTCCCCAACCTTTTTTACTTGTGAGCCACATTCAAATGTAAAAATAGTTGGGGAGCAACGCAAGCATGAAAAAAGTCCCTTGGTGTGTCAAATAAAGTCTATAATTGGCCTTTTGGTAGCCGCTTTGTGGACTGGCAGCCTACAAGAGGCTCAACTTGGCAGTATACTTAGTTTTTATGCAATTAAAACTTGCTTTCAAGCTTGGAATTCAAAAATAATCACCTGATTTGAGGACCCTGAGAGCAACATCCAAGGGGTTGGAGAGCAACATGTTGCTCACGAGCTACTGGTTGGGGATCACTGCTCTAGTTGTTACAGAAATGTTCTGTACTCGTTCGTTAATCACCATAGTAACGCTAATCATCCCTGCGTGGCTCTCGTGGAACAAGGTAAGTGTCTCTGCAATGATTCACTATAACATGCGTTTAAAATATCTTATATCTGAGCTGGTGTTAGAACCGTAAATGCTTTCCCGCATAGCTATAGGGTTTATATAGGGACATGAGCAAAGCGTCTCTTGTACCAGTAACACAAAGCAACCAATTATGGTGCAGTTTGCATTAAAGACACAACATTTTCTAGGGCATTGTTCCCCCATGTTACCTTATAAATACATGTTAATAGCAATAATACTGTTGCTGTATAACCTCCTATAGGGCTGTGAAGGCAGTGGATACATTAACGCCATCCATTATAACCAGAAATTAGGTTTTGCTGCTGCTACCTGTAAATACAATTACATTCAATTGCAAAGTCACCTTGAATAACCTTACATTACAAAGGACATCTAAGGCCATGAGTAAGTGGGTTTATTATCTTGTGTTAAGATGCGATTTCCAGTATCCTGGGACTCAAGTGACATTATTACTCACTGTTTATATGGTTGCACTGATTTGTGCGTTGCTTTTAGGGTTTCTTGTAAAAGGGTGGTGGAAATTGGTGGTATGCAGTTTGTTGTTAGGAGTAGGGATGCACGGAATCCACTATTTTGGATTCGGTCGAACCCCCTAATCCTTCGCGAAAGATTCGTCCGAATCCATGCAAATTAGGGGTGGGAAGGGGGAAACCTTTTTTACTTCTTTGTATTGTGACGTGATTTCCCTTCCCGCCCCTAATTTGCATATACGGATTCGGTTCGGCGGGGAACAAGGATTCGGCTGAATCCAAATCCTGCTGAAAAAGGCCGAATCCTGAACCGATTCCTGGATTCGGAGCATCCCTAAGTTAGGAGTCTGTGGACCTGTAACAGTAGAGAGGTCAAAAGGAACTTCTGGTCTGATTCACAGGCTGCAAAGAGGGAGACGCTTGTGAATCCAGTGGGTGAGGATGAAGCAGATCATGGGTGTAATGGACATTGCCATGTAAGAAATGGCCCTGTTAAAGGAATACTGTTATGGGAAAACATGTTTTTTTCCAAAATGCATCAGTTAATAGTGCTGCTCCATCAGAATCCTACACTGAAAACCTTTTTTTCAAAAGAACAAACTGATTATTTTATATTTCATTTTGAAATCTGACATGGGGCTAGATTTTTTTTTTAGTTTCCCAGGTGCCCCTAGTCATGTGACTTATGCTCTGATAAACTTCAGTCACTCTTTACTGCTGCACTGCAAGTTGGAGTGATATCACCCCCTTCCCTCCCCCACAGCAGCCCATCAGCAGAACAATGGGAAAGTAACCAGATAACTGCTCCCTGCAAGAACAGCAGTCTAGTAAAAATCCATGTCCCACTGAGACTCCTTCAGTTACATTGAGTAGGAGAAACAATAGCCTGTCAGAAAGCAGTTCCATAGTGCAGCACTGGCTCTTTTATGGTGCTCCATGATTCTGATGGTTAGTTGCGGCCCTACAGATCTACATTCAGTCATCAGATTTAATTTATAATTCTTAAACCGGTTTCCAGTTTGGCTGGAACCCCTTTAATACAGTTCACATATTGAATCCACATCCTGCAGGGCTGATTAGCAATTAATTTAGATGCATGCTGCATACCTGCGCATAAATCGGTTCATCCTGCAGCCATGCAAGATGTGGATTCAATATGTGGCTTGTATTAAAGGGGCTGTTCGCCTTTAAATGAACATTTAATATGATGTAGAGTATGATATTCTGAGACAATTTGCCATTGGTTTTCATTTTTTATTTGTGTTTTTTGAATTAATTTTTTCTCCACAGCTCTCCAGTTTTAACGTTCGGCAATCTGGATGCTAGGGTCCAATTTACCATAGCAAATTGGAATAGGAGACTGCAATATGAATAGGAGAGGCCCTGAATAGAAAGATGAGTAATTTAAAGTAGCAATAATAGTAAATGTGTAGCCTTATTGAGCATTTTTTTCTAAAGTTGGAAATAGTCAGAAGAAAAGGTAAGTAATTAAAAAGCTATACAAATAAAAAATAAAAGCAAATTGAAAAGTTCTTTAGAATTAGCCATTCTGTAACATACTAAAAGTGAACTACCCCTAGGAGGCAACTTTATGTGCAGCCCCAGGTCCTTTAAGTAGTTTAGACAAGACCTTTGCACTTGTGCACATCAGATAGAGTATCCCTGAGAAATACAATAATACAGTATGTATAACTGGTTTTATTGACTTTCCTTCATTCCTTCCAATCCTGAACTGACCGTCGCCACTTGGAAATGAAGGACTAATGCTGACTTCAGATTTAAAGAACACTAATCCCAAAATGCTTACACAGGGATTTGTCATTTCTGAAACACTGTTCATTTTCATGGCAGTCAAACAGGAAGAGCGGCCCCTGTGCACTTTATCACGTCTGCTTTTCTGCTTAAATAAATTAGGATCCGGTACAGACCCATTTATAAACTGTTTGCAAGTGTGGCAGGAGAAACTCCAACTCACACCATTTGGTTTCCTCACTGGTGCCAGCAGCCAGAATAATTGTCTCAGGTCTCTGGCTATTGACATATTACCCACCATACTCTCTTGTCCTGTGATGGGTCACATTTCTTTTCTTTTTTTTTAATAAAAAATGTGATTTCTAACGTTTTTCAACTCTGCACCAAGTCACAGTGCAAATTGGTTTGGATGGAGAGAAAAAGCATTGTTACAGGCATATGCAAACATAGGTTCCATAGCTCCATTCTCATTCCATCAACATCTAGAGGCTGTACTGGGATTTGCAGTAAAAAGAACATTACAGGTCTGCTGGTCACTCATCACTACTCTTATGTGATTCCCTATACATTTAAAAAGGGGCGGTTTACCTTTATATTGACTTTTAGTATGTTATAGAATGGCTAATTCTAAGCAACTTTTCAATTTGTCTTCATTTTTTTTGTAGTTTTTGAATTATTTGCCTTCTTCTTCTGACTCTTTCCAGCTTTCAAATGGGGGGTCACTAACCCCATCTAAAAAACAGATGCTCTGTAACGTTACACATTTATTGTTATTGATACTTTTTGTTACTCATCTTTCTATTCAGGCCTCTTCTATTCATATTCCAGTCTCATACTAAGTTACTAGGTTAATTTGGACCCTAACTTGAGATCTGTTGATCACTCGGAGCAGAGCATTGTTTAGGCTTCCATCTAAATTACGGGGCATGTCGTGCTGAAGGCCTCAATCAAATCACTACCCCAGCATCCACAGTAATTGACAGTTGAGTAAGTGGCTGCTCAACAGAACATTTCCTCTCCTCTATGACCCTAGGAGTAATATTAACCCTTCAAGTCCTATAAAACATCAAATCCACCTTTTCATGATAAAAATACTCTAGTGCTGACACAGTAGAATCTATTTTTCTGGTCTGTCACATTATAGAAGCATTGCAGAACACAGATTTGAGTGTCAACTGGGGCACTTAAAGGGTTAAAGCGATGTTAAATGCCAGCAGGGGTTGTCTCGATTTGCACAGCAAATTGCTAAAGGGTTAAAACATCAGCTCTACTAAAGTCCTCCCTGTTATGAAGATGTTTTGACTGCAGAGCTAGCAGTAGAGCCCGGCATTTCACTCGACCTCAGCAACATCACAGGAGCCTTCCAGGCGGGGATGAAAGTTGATTCAATCACAAAGGATATATTGGACCTTATGTACTATGAGCAGGCCTGGTGCAAAAATGAGTGTAAATTTGTGCTGCGCAGAGTCTAGTATTAATATACTGGCACCACAAGGCCTTTGCTCCTATTTATTGTGACCGGTACAAGGCTCAGGGTGCAATGTAGTGGGTGCAGAGAATCCTTGAACCACTCATTAGGTACAGGGTCCCCTTTGCCTGCCTTTGTGATGCCTCTAATGATGTGGATGGGAAATGTACGGATGAGCACAAGCATTGCACTTATATTGGAACATCATTTCTGCCTGGCAGTAGGAAAACTGATGTAGAAGGAAATCTAGGGGGTAATACTGCAGTTTGGGTGAAAAAAAAGTTAAATTTTTCATTTTATACACTTTAAGGCCTTTAAAAGCGGACCTGCCACCCAGACATAAAAAGCTGTATAATGAAAGTCCTTTTCGAATTAAACATGAAATCCAAATTCTTTTTTTTTATCAAACCATTCATAGCTGTTGTAAGCTCATTTAAAAATCTCAGCTGTCAATCAAATATTACCTGGTGACAGGTCCCCATTAAGGCTGTTAATATTTGTATAATTTATATCATAGATAACCAACTTGTGGCCCTACAGCTGTTGTTATATTGTAACTCCCTGCACCCCACATGAATTCAGCAATTTGTTGACCATTGTACCTTAATATTAATATTTTTCTTTCCCTGTCAAAAACCTGATGTGATGTATTTTTGCTCCCGTGTCGCCTTTCATCTGCTGTGCTTGGCACGTACATAAGTTGAACTGCTCGAGTGGTAAATATACCATTTGATGTTGCTATGCAACCAAAAAAAATGCTTATGACCAGAATGTTGAGGTTTCTGTAAAGCTCAGTATCTCTGCTTTTTGAATTTATTGATGCATAAAATATAGGGACAATGAAACTGATCTTAAACCGCTCTGACATATGCTTTTATGGGGACCTTTGCTTATAAGTGTGCCAGCTGATTTGCAGAGCCTATAAGATTTATCCATTTTCTAGTCATTGCTGGTTTCTAGGACTGACAAAATACAAAAAGTTTTACAAATTTCAGGTGGGTAAATGATAGGAAATACAATTACATTTTTAAATCAGCCTCTTAACTAAAGGTGGCCATGCACTATAAGATCCGCTCGTTTGTCAAGGTCACCAAACGAGCGGATCTTAACCCGATATGCCCACTAACGGCTGGGGATATCGGATGAATCCGAACGTTCGGCCCTGGGGTTTAATGATCGGATAATAATGCTACGAATGGGCTCCGATGGGTCGCAGGACCGCATCAACTAGCCGATGCGGTCCTGGATCGTACGAAAAATCAAACTTGACCGATCGATATCTGGCCAATTTTTGGCCAGATATCGATCGGGAGGACCCGTCGGGAGCCCCCACACATGGGCAGATAAGCTGCCGAATCGGTCTAAAGGATCGATATCATCAGCTTTAATCTGCCCGTGTATGGCCACCTTAGGAAGCCGTAAAAGATCATTCACTTAACCAAATACAGTGTGCAAAGTGTATTTCCTGATGGAATTGCCCATTACCCTGAATGCAAAAGAAAAATGTAATTGCCTTTTCTCCAGAGAAAACAACCCCAACATTGACAGTCATAGTTAATTGTTCCATTTGCCTTAACAGTTTAGTTGTACGTCTCTGCACTCTCTCCAGCTCATTTCAATTATTTTAGGGAATGGAACCCAAAACTGCACTGCATACTCCAGTTGAGACCTCACCAGCGACCAATAAAGAGGGGAATTATGTTTTTATCCCTTGTGACAATGCCCTTTATATGCACAACAGAACTTTATTTGCTTTTGCAGCCACATAATGACACTGCCTAGAGTTACACAGTCAGTTATCCACAAAAATTCCCAAATACTTCTCCATTTAAGATTCCCCAACACACTGCCATTTAGTGTATAACTCAACTTTGCACTTGCCAACATTAAACATCTGTCCTGTTTTCCAGTTTAGTCAAATCTCTGTGCAAAACGGTTATGCATGTAAAGCTATTTGCAAATTGTTGCCCTTTTAGATTTTTAGATTGTAAGCGGTACCTTCTATATGTCCTGTATGAATCAGTTTATGTATGTAACCTGTATGTGTGATGTATGCACCCTTCTGCTGCACAGCACAGTTGCTAATTCTATTTGTTATTATTCTATTTGTTCTGCATCTCTTCACTTGGAATTTAGAGTGCAATGTCACTGGGGTCCTGCCTAATCCCACTGGGGGAAGGTTTTTTTACTAACAGACTTGAAGATGAATAGAAGAGAAAACAGAAAAAATAAAGTAAAATAAGGAATTTGCATTCTGTTTGCTAAGTGTCACTGATTCCAGCAACCAGACCAAGGATGAACAGAAAGGCAAACTGAATATGAAAACGAAATATTATTAGGACTTTACCTCTCCCCATTTATAAGAATATAAATACTATTTTATTAAAAAAAGGGGGGGAGGTGTATTTATCCTTTAAAACAATAAACGATCTGCTCATCCTTTGATATATACACACGGAATGCATTTTGAACTTCCCATGCATGGAAATCCTGAATTGCACTGGTTCATCAGGGCAAAATAAGAATATCACATGGCCGGATTTAAAGGCATTATCCATATGGCTTGTACTTGTTGACTCAAATGTCAGTGCCACTTTGGCATTTACACTAAAGCGTAACACTAAAGAAGCCGTTAATGAGTCGATGATCTTTAATACCGGGATGTCTTTCTGCTAATGGAAATAAGGCAACGATTCCTTGCGTGAAATCTTCAGTGGTCACGGCTGCCATTCACTCATGTGGCCCTTGGATCTATAAACAGCCTGTTCAATGTATGGCCCTGTGCAGTCTTCTACAGGAAACATCACAAGTTATACATATTGGATACACCTGGATATTGAAAGATTTTCCTATTGTCTAAATAACACTGTCCATGTTTTAAAGCACCAGATCAAATATGGATTGTGGAAACCTTTAGAGGAAGCAGAATAAATCAATCTGTCTGCCGACCACAGGAAAAACACAATATAAATGTAATGCAGTTATGGCTGAACTCTGGTTTCCCAGCTCTTGCCTGACCAGCCTTTTGGTGATACAAAAGCGTAAGGCTTCTGTTTTTATACATAATGTAAAATAACATTTTTTTATTATTTAAACTTTGGCCTCCTGAATTATACTCTTTGGTGTTTTCCGCATTGGTGCCTGCCAGCAATTACAGTTACAGTCCAAGGATTTCAGTTTCTCATGTCTCTGAAGAAATATATATCTCGCAAGCCCTGTTCTAGGAGCCGACAACTGGGCTTTATAGTTCACCGACAGCTTCACTGCCAAGGATAAGCCAGCACTGGTCAACAGTATCAGATTTTAAAGGGGAAATTCACTGTTAATAAATGACTTTTAATAGTATCAAAATAGTATAAAGTAGTAAAAATAGTAGTTGTCAATTAGACTATATTAGACCCAACTTGCCAATTGGTAGAAACTTTATATTTCAGCCTTTTGTACCATTTTATTAGAATCCAGAGGCAGTGTGGGAAAAATAATAAATAGCCTGGTTACTTGTGACCTTTTCTGCCAGTAATGTACATCTGTGTGTGAATACTTTTTGCACATGTATCCAGCAGCTAGAAATAAAATGTTTTCAGACAGCAGTCATTTATATAAGCCAGTTTTTGTTACCCTTAAAGGGACAGTATAACCTCTCCTTCAACAGGAGCACAATAAATGGGGCATGGGCTGAACATACTTTTTGCCTATTAATTTAATAATAAAAAAATCTATGTTTTTAGTTATTTCTTGAGCTTGCAAGGTAGATAATTATATTAACATAGTATGGTAGTATAACTACCATACAGTGCATCTCACAGCTGCAAGCAGGTCCCAGACCACGGTGTCTGCTGTATTGCAACCTTTTTCATTGATTCTGCTGAAGTTTGGCACCTGATGCAAGTTGAGTGGTGGACTGACCGGCAGATGTTTTTTCCCCCTACGTACAGCTTAGGGCCAAGTCCCCCTGAAGTGCCCAGCTGGCCATCTACACAACAACCGACCATTTTCCAGGCAATTATCTCCTCACCAGGACAAGTGGTTGCAAGCAATTTTAAGGCAAATCTTCATTTAGAGTGCAAGAAAAAGCACTTGAAGAAGGGGGTTGCCCCGAAACATTTGCCGGAATCTTGAATAAAACTACACATTGATTGCATGAGGCAGTGTCATGCGAGTGCCATTTGGAAATATTGGGATTTATGTATATAATGCCTGAAAGCAACCCCTGTGCCTTTACCCTTGGGCTGGACCATTCTACACCAGCATATATCATAGAAACACCCAAACCCACCTTGAGGGTTGATACCTAGCCAGTAAATTACCAGCCAAATGAAAGCCTACTGACTAAATCTTTCCCACTCCACAACCTAGTCCCTTTATATCACAACAGTGGAAACAACTGGATATAGACAAGGAAACACAAATCTGAGATCATGTCATGTTTTTCTGGTTCACCTTGCATCAGTGAATCTGGAATGATGCAAGTGACTTATGGCAAAATCTACCAGCCGGTGTTCGAACCCCAGGCCTATGGGGGAGAGATCAGGTGATTTTCTGCATGCACCACAGAGCAGGCACATACAGATGACAGTTTTGCAGACTCCAAAGTAGCAGTCACTCTTTAATGCAGCCTGAAGAAAATGGAAGGATTCTATACAGGAATATACAGCCCTGAAAGGAATGGGAAGTCATGCATCCGGGATTCAAACTTGATACTCCATGGACAGACAACAGGTGCTTTACCTGTCCGTGCCACAGAGCCTACTGCTGCTGTGGCATGGTTCCGGGTGACCATAATAACCGAATATCTCCTTGGAAGGGCAAGCTCTTTGCCCCTCGGTTGATTGTAAAGGGGGGCTGGCGCTAACCCTCCTGTGATGGCCACAATCTAACATTCGGACTAGTCCCTGGATCAACTTGTACTATGAACTATCTTCCATAACCCTGTATTCCCTCACTTGCTAAAAAGCCGTCCAACCCCTTCTTAAAGCTATCTAATGTATCAGCCTGTACAACTGATTCAGGTAGAGAATTCCACATCTTCACAGCTCTTACTGTAAAAAACCCCTTCCGAATATTTAGGCGGAACCTCTTTTCTTCTAATTGGAATGGGTGACCTTGTGTCAGCTGGAAAGACCTACTGGTAAATAAAGCATTAGAGAGATTATTATATGATCCCCTTATATATTTATACATAGTTATATCACCCCTTAAGCGCCTCTTCTCCAGCGTGAACATCCCCAATTTGGCCAGTTTTTCCTCATAGCTAAGATTTTCCATACCTTTTACCAGCTTAGTTGCCCTTCTCTGTACCCTCTCTAATACAATAATGTCCTGTTTGAGCACTGGAGAGCAAAACTGTATGGCATATTCTAGATGGGGCCTTACAAGTGCTCTATACAGTGGAAGAATGACCCCCTCCTCCCATGAATCTATGCCCCTTTTAATACAGCTCAAGACCTTATTTGCCCTTGATGCTGCTGACTGGCATTGCTTGCTACAGCCAAGTTTATCATCTACAAGGACTCCAAGATCCTTCTCCATAATGGATTTGCCTAGTGCAGTCTCAGGGTATAAGGGTATAAGTGGCTTGGATATTTTTACATCCCAGGTGCATGACTTTACATTTATCAACATTGAATCTCATTTGCCACTTAGCTGCCCACATTGCCAGTTTGTCAGGATCCTGTTGCAAGGATGCCACATCCTGGATGGAATTAATTGGGCTGGATAGTTTTGTGTCATCTGCAAACACTGATACATTTCTTACAATACCGTCCCCTAAGTGATTAATGAACAAGTTAAATAAAAGTGGACCCAATACCGAGCCCTGAGGGACCCCACTAAGAACCTTACTCCAAGTAGATTATGTACCATTAACAACCACCCTCTGTACCCGATCCTTCCTGTAAAAGTTGCTCTTGAATGCAGCATGAAGAACATGGCATTGATGACCCGGTAAGGTGAGGGTGAAGGTAGCCTGCCTGTGATGGAAGATGGGACACGCTTTTTGCCCCTAGGTCAGTCAATGGGATTGCCAAGGGAGGAGGGGTCTTGCTGAAAAACAACATGGCGGTTGGCAGCTTCCTTTGTTGAAGGGCTATCTCAACAAAACTCTGGCTGCCATATTTTGTACAGGGGTTGCCTGTAAGAACCCCCCCTACACTGCCCTTTTTGGGGTGTGTCTTGCATCAGCTCACAGTTGACCGTGGAAATTGTTAAGCAAAGACAGGGTTCTGTAGAAAGAAAGCATTTGAGAATCTGATTAGTGAAGGCAGCTTTGTCACCAAATAGTAAATATTGGTTACACGTTAATGTTGCCCGAAGAAAAATTAACTGACAGTGAAAGCTTACAGCCAGGGCTCAAATCCCAGTCCCTTGGGGGAGAAATCATGTGATATGCTGCATGCACCACAGAGCAGACACTTGAGAATGCAAGTTTTACAGACTCCAAAGTAGCAGTCACTCTTGAATGCAGCTTGAAGAAAATGGAAGGGTTGTATACAGGAATATACAACCCCGAAAGGACTGGGAAATCATCCCACGAGATTCAAACTTAGGACTCCACAGGCAGACAACAGCCGATTTAGCCACCCGAACCACAGATGCCGACTGGCAGTGCTGGCAATCGATCTTCCGCCTAATAGAGGCAATACAAACCCAGGTTCCTCACTGAGGGGGACTTTCCGAAAGGGTCAAATGGGTCGCAAACCACATTGCCTGCCTACGTCAAAAGCTTGTTGGTGGTGGTTTGAGTCACTCAAATGGTGGATGGTTGGGTTGATGGAAGGGCAAGCTGTCTACCCCTCGGTTGATTGCAAGGGGAGACTTGCAATGACCCTCCTGTGATTGAAAGCTGGGCTCTTGGCAGTACCCTTTGCTAAAAAGGGCTCTATTTGGCTGCCCCTTTTTCTTACAGGGGTTGCCCTTCTAAGCTACCCAGGTATGTACTTCAGGTTAGGGGTTCCCCAGCTAGCACCCTGCCCTTTCTTTGCCCTTACCTTGTTCTTACCTTGCCTTTGCATCAACTTTTTTCCCCCATACAGAACCACTTTTGGGTTTGCCTTGCATCGCCTGCAGTTCAAGAAGCTGAATAAACATAAATAAGTAACCAACAAGGTATAGGCAAGGTGCTACCTGAAGTAGATACCTGGGTAGCTAAGAAGGGCAACCCCTGTAAGAAAAAGGGTCAGCCAAATAGAGCCCCATTCAGCCAAGTGCCCTGCTTTCCATCACAGTAGGGTTAGCGCCAGCTCCCCTTTGCAATAAACTGCCCACCATTTGAGTGACTCAAATCACCACCAAGCAGAGTGATGAGCTTTTGGCGCAGGCAATGTGATTTGGTCCCAACTTTTGTGACAGACAGCGCGTCCTTCCATTGATCTCCGGTGACTTCCATTGGTCAATGCAGTATACTTGATGCACAACCAACCAGAGTTGCTTTGGTACCAAGTTTTCAGCAGAGGAGGGAATCGAACTTACGACCTTTGGGACTGTAGGCATGTGACTTAACCATTCGACCATTCGGGAGGTCCCACTCAGTGAGGAACCTGGGGTTCGTTGTTATGGTCATCCGAAACCATGCCCCGGCAGCATTAGGCTCTGTTGCACGGGCAGCTAAAGCATCTGTTATCTGCCTGAGGAGACCCAAGTTCAAATCCTGGGTGGATAAATACCCAGTCCTTTCAGGGTTGTATATTCCTGTACAGAACCTATCCATTTTCTTCAGGCTGCTTTCAAGAGTGACTGCTACTTTGGAGTCTGCAAAACTGCATTCCTCACATGTCTGTTCTGTGGCACATGCAGCAAATCACCTAATTTATCCCCCAAGGGCCTGGCATTTGAGCCCTGGTTGAAAGCTGTCTCCATAAGTCGACTTTTCTTCGGGCTACATTAACATGTAACTGATACAGTTTGGTAAAGTGCCAAAGCTGCCTTTGTTGGTAGCCCCATTTTCCTCAGGCTACATGAAAGAGTAACCGACATTCACTAATCAACTTCTCAAATCCTTTTTTTAAAAAAAACTGCTTGCCCCTCCTTCCATCACAGGCAGGCTACTTTCACCCCAACCTTGTCATCGGTGCCATGTTCTTCATGCTGCATTCAAGATCGACTTCTACTTTCGATTTGGCAAAATCGCTATCCCCATGCCCCAATATAACCTATCTGCTCTTTGGAGCATGTGGCAAATTGCCTGTTTCCTGCCCCTAGTTCCAGGCCTGTTTGGTACCTGTCTGTGTCTGTTGTATTGTTAGATTGTGGCCATCACAGGAGGGTTAGCGCCAGCCACAATTTGCAATCAACCTTTGGGCAGACAGCTTGCCCTTCCATCAAGGGTACATTTGCTTGTTCTGGTCATCCGGAACGATGCTGCAGCAGTGTTAGGCTCTGTGATTCGGCCAGCAAAAGTATATGTTGTTCGTCCGTGGAGTCCAGAGTTTGAATCCCGGGTGGATGGTTTCACTCCAACCGTCCACCATTTGAGTGACTTGAACCACCACCAACCAGAGCAATGAGCTTTTTGCGCAGGCAATGCGATTTGGCCCCAACTTTTGACAGGCAGCTTGTCTTTCCATCTCTCTCCAGTGACTTCCATTGTGCCATGCAGTATTCTTGAAGCACAATCAACCAGAGCTGCTTTAGCACCGAGTTCTCATCAAAGGTGGGAATTGAACTCTGCCTTGTGGCCCATATCCTAATCTACCCAATCTATCCCACCCACACAACTCCATATATAATACACTTAAGCAAAAGCAGAATTAAATTTACATTTTAATAATGTTAAAGGGACAATAATGCTAAAATATGTTTTGTTTGAAAGGGCAAGTTGCAACATTAACAAATAATATAAAAGATTTTATTAAATGGTACAAAAGAAAAAGTATTATGTTTTGAAGGAGTGGGGGCGGTTCTCCTTGATCTCCAGATAGTAAATGAGAATCGCAAAAGGAAACTTCCCCCTCCCAGCCTGTTTGAATACAGCACAAGCTATTTTCATTTTTTCAACTTTGAAACCTATGAATAGAACAACACTGTCATATTTTGTGAGACTAACCAGTACTTTATTATTAGGGCCCCATCAGTTTCTCTTTAATTCTGTGTCTAATGTGCACAGCAACAGGCTGAAATGTGGATTTATGTGAATAATAGAATGGTTATGTTAATCAAAGTGCCCTACCGTCTTCTTTAATAGTCCATATAAACAGTCTTTACTTTATACAGTATATGAGGAGTGCTGAACTGGGTGCTGTCCTTGCATCAGAGGGGCCCGAAGGCAATACAGGCTGTGTGGAGCAACATTGCTTATATATAAGTATTGTCTGATGGACCTTCAGCTGTTGCCAGAACCTCCTTAAGCTAAGGACCATGTCATGTGAGGTGTATTCTCAGCTGGCATATCTCTGCTTGGGAAAAAGGGCCAATCCTTCCACCCTGATATCACTTACACTGACAGCTACAGCATTGGCCTGCTAGCGTATAAACCAGACGTATTCTGGCATGAATCGTGAAAGTATGCATTTTCATGCCATAATCCTCCCTGTCTGTGCACCAGCAGGCCAAAGCCAAGGCTTATGTTGGGGCAGTAGGTAATGGATTGGTATTCCCATCCCCAACGTAGATAAGCCAGCAGAGAAAACACCATGTCCCTAAGGCTGGTGGCAGACGGGGAGATTAGTTGACCAGCGACAAGTCTCTACTGCGGGCGACTTATTTCCCCGAATTGCCTTCCTGCCGGCAAGAATGCAAATTGCCGGCAGGATGGCATATTTATCGCTTCAGAATTTCAAAGTCGCCCGAAGTTTCCTCGTGAAGCAATTTCGGGCAACTTCGGAAAACTAAGTGCTACGTATTCCATCCTGTCGGCGATTCACATCCTTGTCGGCGGGAAGGCATTTGGGGAGATTAGTCGCCCGAAGTAGAGAAGATTTGTTGCTGGGCTCCCCGTCTGCCACCTAAAAGTCTTTGTGTGTGGCATCACAGATAAGTGTTATTAAAAGTCATTTATGTCCTGTGTCGGGAAGCCTAGTTAATATGATATATAGTGGTAGATAAAGAAATGATCATAAATATAAAATGACATTAGTCTGTTGCTTTTCACTGAGCAGAAAGTGCATTATGAAAGTGATGTGCCCCTCGCCCACAATGGGGTCCCCCAAGCAGAAATGACAGATCGGAAAAGAATACTTGTCGAACGTTCTGAGCTATACAAAACAGATGTAATACTGCCACAATGGTTACAAAATGATCTACCTTAAAAAAATGGAAAAATAAAATACAGACCTTCCTTCTTGTTCCATGTAAATCTATCCACATTGTGTATAAATACATTTGTGTGTGTGTGTTTTTTTTTTTTAAAAAAATCTCTATCTACACATTGTACCCTCTACATATATACCTCCTCTATACCTTTTCTCCAATGATTACAACACTATACAACCAGTCAGCATGTGCGTGTGCCTCTTAATGCAATAGGTGCTGTTTATACATATATTTTTTAAATGCCACAGACATCAAGATATTCACGCATCTGAAAGGGGAGCAGAAGTCCAGTTTTACAGAATGTAATTGTCCAGGTTTTATTCTTGGATATTTTTTTTTTTTTTTAATTATGATTATTATTTTGTCCGGTGTGATCTTGTACAATGCAGTTCAACTTGTTTCACACGCACTGGGTGCACCCACACTTGATGGGTTTCTCCACATCTTCCACAAAGGAAGAGCCGTCGCTGCATTCGAACGTGTACTTCCGGCGTTTCATGCGTAATCCGGTGCAGCAGCTGTGATTGTGGCAGGAACCGCGGCATTCAACCCAAGACACGGTGCGCGTGGTTTGGCAAATGGCGTAGCCTCGCTGTACTTGGTAATAATCCCGCACTGGCTCTCCTCGGCATTCTGATTCTAAAAGGAGAAGCAAACTGATAAAGAAGGATGCGAGGAAAGCAACAACTGGACTATCATGGGCCCAGAGGCAAATATCTGGGTCAAGAGGTGCCAATGACAAGTACCACTTGCCTCATACTGGCTTACCCACCCCTGTTCATTACAACAGTCACCCCCAGACATCCCATTACTCACTTACACATGGGCTGATACCACTGCCCTTTCAGGAACTTAAAGGGGTAGTTCAAGGTGAACAAACCCTTTAAGAGTAAACCAGGGCAGAGCTCCGTGGTGCTCACTGGTATAACCCTGGCCCGGTGCAGTTTTCTGCTGATAGGAGCACTGGCCCAGGGTTTCAGGTAAGTCAATACAATCACTTGGGGTGCCTAACATTTGGCACCCCCAAGTGCACAAAGATTTTCCTTCTCCTTTAAAGGGCAATTCACCTTCATTAGCAAAACTGTAATAACACATAAAAACCACGGAAATGTTGGGAGGTATGTTATTGCACTAAACCCATAAAAGCGAATAACTTTAAAGTTACTGAGGATTACTGTCGACTAAGGATAATATCTATGCATGTATTGCTGTGGGATTGTTGTCTGTCAATTAATATTAAGGGGCAGATTAAGGTCGAGGTGAATTTTCGAATGAAAAAAATGTGAATTTCAAGCTATTTTTTGTGTACTTCGACTAGGGAATAGTCCAAATTCGATTCGAATTTGAAAATCTAAAATCTAAATTTATCATGTACTGTCTCTTTAAAAATTAGACTTCGACCATTCGCCATCCAAAACCTGCCGAATTGCTGTTTTAGCCTATGGGGGACCTCCTAGAACCTATTTGAAATCAATTGGTGGACTTTTTTTTTGGGGGAAAAACTTCGAATCGAATTCGATCGAATTCGATATTACTTCGATTCGTAGTATTCGATCGAAAACGGACCTATTCGACCAAAAAAAACTTTGACATAATTTCAGTTGGTCTTTTTGAATTAGAATTTCGAAGTTTTTTCAATCTGAAATTCGACCCTTGATAAATATGATAAATAAGTCTGGCTGTGTTGCTCTTTGTGTAATTCTTGACATTCTAGTTCAAAAGGATCCTCAAACCATGACTTTTGCCTGTGGGAGTAGAAGGGGGTCACCTGGCCTCCCCCTAACACTCCGCAGTGCACATACTCTTATTAAAACCCCACACCAAAATAATTTGTCAAAATGTGAAGGGTACAAACTTAACTCTGAAACCTATCTCTCAAATTTCCCCATAAGGAAATTATTTCCTGGAATTCTGCGTGGCCTTTTGTGTTAAGGAACAGGTTAAGCAGGAGCCGCCATGCCTGATGGGAAACCAAAGAATGTGCAGATTACCTAGCAACAGTTCAGTTCTAGTGTTTCATGAATGAAATATTATTACATGTGTCCATGTGTGGGTTATTTGTCTTTAGAAGGTTTCCCTCGGGGAACTTCCATATTCCAGTCCACCCCTTCAGTCTATTCATTGTGTTTATGGCTTTTTTTCTGATGCTGCTACTTTCCTTTTGAGTTTGATCCAATATGGGGACATCGGCACAGTTTTGTAATTTGGGGACCAGGGAAAGTTTTATTTTTTTATTATTACTTTATGCAAGGTTTTTCCTGGGTGTGGAATAACTTCACTTGCCTTCACAGAGCCCTGACCTCAACCCAACTGTGGGATTAATTGGAGTCTAATTGCCCAATATCACCGTCCAACCTCTTATATGTGAACAAAAGTAAATTCAACCAACAGTGTTCCAACCTTTAGTGCAATGCCTTCCCATTAGAGTTAGGGATCTACTTGATATTAAAATCCTTGGCTTTGGAACAAGATGTTGGGCAGCAAGGAGTCCACATACATTTGAATATATTCATAGGGCAAATGATCAGTTTTTTTGGTATGGTATTAAGTCTTTGCCTGTATGGATTCAATGTAAATACAGAAGGACCTGCTAGTAGCTAAATTAAACAAAATATTGCAGGTTCATGTATTCTGCCATATGCTGCTCTCCAAAATGAATCTGCCAACAAAAACATCACATCAACCACCATGACAGCTGCCCCGGTAGCACCAGAAAAAAGACACCCCATAATGAGCCCTGGTAAGAATGGCTACTGCATACAAGCAAACATCTTCCCCCCTGATGCATTTCACGCCAACAAGTACTTTGTACTTTGCTTTCTTGTTGAAAATGTTGTGTATTCAGTTGTGCAACATTAGCTCTCCCCATATAAAGGTGTTTGAGGAATAAAAGGGCATTGTGGTCCTATATAATCTTTCTTTCGCCTGATCCAGGCTGCCATGTACAGAGTGGAGCAGTGCTTCTGTGCTTCTCTCACATTTCTCTTGTATTCTTGCCTGTGTCATTAGTTTGCTGACTTTGGCCTGCAATTGCCTCTCTCTCTTATATTCAGCCTGAACTCGTCTCCCTGGCTGTTAGCATCAAATAGGTGAAATAGCTGCCTGGCTTTTGTTCTCTCCTGTGCCGATGCTCAGTAATATTGCCTCTTCTCCACTGCTTGCTGCTTCTCTGACTCAGTAATGCTATTTTCTAAAAATTGCCTACCTAATCCTTCTCGTATGCTGAATACAGTTCGAAACCTGTATAATCTCCTCTAGGTGCCCTTCCGTCTCATGTACATTGTACAGTAAAAATCCAATCCTATCCTTAACACGCCTTGAATTCTAACTATACCCCCATTTTAGTCTTTAGAACAAAGTCCTATGGGGTTATTGCCTTAGTACTAATTATTTGCACTGTTGGCTTGAGAAAGTAAAGATGGGACAATTGTATGCAGTACGAACCTGGCTCTCGCAGTCCTTATCAATAATTATTTCAATGCTGTCTGGTGCACAATGGTAGAGGTCCGGCAACCTCAAATGCAATATCTAGAAACAAATTATCCAAAGGCACACAGATCTGATGCAAGCAAGGAATACCTTGCACGTTTAATGCGGAAGTGCAGTGCATCAGATCTGTGTGCCTTCGGATAATTTGTTTCCATACATGGCACAACCCATATGGTCATCCAACTGAATGGCCTGATGAGGGGACGAATACTATATGGGACCCCATCTAAAAAAAACAAATGCTCTGTGAGGCTACAAATGTACTGTTATTGCTCCTTTTTATAACTCGTCTTTCTGTTCAGGCCTCTCCTATTCATATTCCAGTCTCTTATTCAAATCAATATGTGGTTGCTAGGGGAATTTGGACCCTGGAACCAGATTGCTGAAACTGCTGAATAAAAAGCTAAATAACTCAAAAACCACAAATAATAAAAAATTAAAACCAATTGCAAATTGTCTCAGATTAGCACTCTCTACATCATAAACTAATTTAAAGGCGAGCAACCCCTTTAAAGCAGGATTTGGCCAAATCCTAACATGGACCCTAGACACGTCATGTGAATTTAATGCTCTCAAACAGCCAGTGCCAAATTGTGGGCACTGGTCCCTCCGCAAAAATATCTTCAGTGGGGCCTGGCACGTGTCAATCTCTACTCTACATTTCCAACCACCCTTCCGTCTGCCCGCACCCTCCCTCGTTACTCACAGGCAGGTGAGCGGTCTTGTAGGAGTAGGGTGTTCATACAGTTCCCGCCCCCTACAATCATGATTCTGCCTCCTCTATTGTTATGCCATTGGGCACAGCTATGATGAACAGGATATACTATTGGGGTATGAATATATCTACCTGGGTACATCAGGACTTTGGAAGTGCCCTTCTACATCCAATCCCTGTTATATACTCTATGGAGCACCCTACCCCTTACTGTTCACATTTTTTTTTTATCTCTACAGCAACAGAATGGTCAATGTTTTCTCATTATGTTTAATGGAAGAGGTATGTTGGGTAATAACACAAATTGTTCTCATTGTGGCTGAATTTTTTTTTCTCCAATGAAAGCAAAGGGGGGTTTCGAACATTAGCGCTGCTTTAATTCCAATGTACTTTTCAACGGGCTTATCCTTTGTCGGTCTGTGTATAAATAACTTCAATCAATGCAGGAAACACATAAGCAGAAAGCTTTTAAACCAGCTGACCTTGATCGCAATTGTCTCCCACGTAGCCGCCATCACACTCGCAATAGGCTTCGCCCAGGTCTGAGATCTGACAGCGCCCGTGCTGGCACTGCAGACTTTTACACGGATTGTAGAGCTCTCCTTGCTGGTTGCACAGGGCACCTTTGTACCCATCCTGGCACAGGCAGCTGTATGTTAGGGCATCTAGTGGCATGCAAGACCCATGGACACATCTGAAAACACACGGGAGCAAAGATTTCATTGCATTGTACGTGCATGGGATCTACTAATCCCCGTATCCAAACACAGCATTGCCATGTATTTAAAGGAACAGTGACACCAAAAACTGAAAGTGTATCAAAGTAATTAAAATACAATGGACTTTTGCCCTGCACTGGTAAAATTGGCGTTTGCTTCAGAAAGACTACTACAGTTTATATAAACAAGCTGCTGTGCAGCAATGGGGGCAGCCATTCAAGCTGGTAAAAGGAGAAAAGGCACAGGTTACACAGCAGATAAGCTCTGTAGAACATAATGGTGTTATCTGTTATCCACTATTTAAACTGTGCCTTACAGACTTTTTTGCAATCTCCGCCATTGCTACACAGCAGCTTGTTTATATGAAATATAGTAGTGTTTCTGAAGCAAACACATCAGTTTTACCAGTGCAAGGCAACAGTACATTCTCATTACTTTAAAAGACTTTCATTTTTTTATTGTTACTGTTCCTTAAAACAAGCAATTCCTTAATTTTCTGATTTATCTTTGCTTTTTGATTGGACAGTACCTTGTACATGATGGTGACTAAGCTGCATAAATTCATATGGGTTTATGGCTCCAAATTACAGTAAAAAATATTATCTAATAAACTCCAGGTCCTAAGCATTCTGCATAATCGAGGCATTTTCAATAGATTTTTTTTAGCCATTCGCTTGTACCAAATCCAGTTTGTTTCTTCATAGCAACCAGACTCCTGTCTCATTGACAAGTTCAGGGCAATTGGGCCCCATTGCTGTAAACTATAGCAACCAATCAGAAGTTTGCTTTTACTGTTCTTTGGAACTGTGGCTGATGGCATTGGTGTAACTATAGAGGAAGCAGATCCTGTAGCGGGGGGCCTGGACTGCGGGGTCAGCTTCATCTATAGTCGTCCCACCTAAAGGAACTTTGTCTGCCTGCAGACTAAATAGTGGGAAGATGGACAGGGTTTTTTTGTGTGGTAGGGGCATGCCACCAAGTCATTAGGCCGCTGGCTGATACACCAAAGCATTGTTTAACAATAAACTTATTATGGCTTAGCCAGGCCCAGACCAAGTATTATATAGAGGGCTTGAACCTAAAAAGCCTAAAAACCACTGCTCTCAGTTCTAGTGCAATACAGGGGGTTTACTCAGTGTCTTTTACAATCTATTCCACTAGAATTTTCATTTGCCTGCACCCATGATACTATATATATATATATATATATATATATATATATATATATATATATATATAGATAGATAGATAGATAGATAGATAGATAGATAGATAGATAGATAGATAGATAGATAGACAGATAGATAGATAGATATAGATAGATATATATATGGATAACATATCCTGGCAGGTCCGCTAAAATTCTCTTTCCATTATAATTCCTTCAATGAAAGTGTATGTTTTGCAGTGATTAGTCCTAAACATCGTTCATTCTCATTAAATCTTGGGTTTGTGTCCAGGCATCTAGATGTATCTGATCCCATATGAAGACCCTGAACTAAAGACTAGCCATTTTTACTCACTTGTGGCCTTGACATGGATCATTTAGTGGTTGGTCACAGTGTGGCCCAGTCCATCCGGTCTCACAGTGGCACACGGGTCCATTTGCTGCATTGGGTTGGCATATTCCATGAAGGCAAAAGAGTTTCCGACACGGTTCACAGCCCGGCACAACTCCAGGCTTCATTTGGGTTTTGGTGAAATCTTGCAGCTCGTTATTGATATACAGGTTCCGGATGCAGCCATGAAAGCTGGTTCCATTAAGGATTTGCCAAAGTCTAAAAGCGGCAGAGTTGACATCGACTGGCATACCTAAAGAGCAGAAGAACAGCTTACATGTGGCTGGAGTGCCTACATAGTGGTACAAATGTTTACAGGTACAATATGCAACAACATATAAATCCCTGTGTGACTCGGGCGGCTGAAGGGGTAGCAGGGAGTGCACAGCCTGAACGCCAGGTCGGGTGAGAATTGCTAATAAAAGCACAGTCTGAAGATTAGGGTGGGATATGGGTGTTGAGTCAATTTGGCCAATATATTTTCAGAATATATTTTAGTATAGTGTCTGCCACTACCCTAAATATACCAATCATATATCATTGGCTGACAAAAGAGGATTGTAAGATAAGCAGAAATGAGAAGTCCATTGCACTCTCTGACTATATCTAATGTAAGAGAGGTGATCTTCTCCTCGGCTCTGTCCTAGATGGCATGTGGCAACGTGTAACCAGACCATGATGTTTCCAGGTCATGCCATCGACGGCAGAGGTTCTGGGGAAACATAGCTGCTATATTTAACTCTCTCTGCAAAAAATGTGTCACCAAGATCCTCCTCAGCTTTGTTCAACCTGAGCACAACTAGAGGCTTCTGACCCAGATGTCTCAGGGATCTGATAGATAAAGGGAAAATGCTTGTGTTTTCCAGAACTCTTGTACCAACACTAAAAGCAACATTTATTATAGAGATCTCACCTCCAAGAACCAGATATGGTGAGCAGCATACTGCCCAGCACTTGTACAAATACCTTCTCCTAAATCCTCCCCCTCACTGGTGCTGCACCCACCCCCACAACCCCTCTTCTTTGTTCCTCCACTGCTCTACCAAGTTAAATGTAATACAGAAGGAACAGATACAGATGATAGATAGATAGATAGATAGATAGATAGATAGATAGATAGATAGATGATAGATAGATAGATAGATAGATAGTCATATCTGTCTTCTGTTTTTAGGCAATATTGTATAAATTAAATGATTAAAGAGAGACTATGCTGTTTATATATATATATATATATATATATATATATATATATATATATATATATATATATATATATATATATATATATATATATATATATATATAGTTCATCATGCATTTATTTTCCCTTAAATACAATCTACAATTCAAGTAGTAGTGTGTGTATATATATAAGCCTTGGGTGCACAGTAAAAATTTCCAAGTATACTATATAAGACCAGCATTAGTGATGGGCGAATTAATTCAGCAGGCGTGAATTCGCAGTGAATTTGCCCGTTTCGTCGTACTGCGTCAAAGTTTTTCAGACACCGGCGACGGTTTCGCCGGCGTCAAAACCTATGTTTTGCAAATTTATTCGGCAGGCGAAAATTCGCAGCGAATTTGCCCGTTTCGTTGTGCCGCGTCAAAGTTTTTCCGACACCGGCGACGGTTTCGCCGGCCTCAAAATATATGTTTTGCGATTTTTATCACCAGTTTCGCGAATTTCATCACAAAGCGAAACGGGACAAATTCGCCCATAACTAACCAGCATCACCCAGATTTAAGTATATAAAGTGTATTAAAAAGTGCATGTACAGCATGCACGCTGGTCTTATTTTCTTATTTTGTGTGTGTATATATATATATATATATATATAGTGAATAAAGTACCCCCTCTTGTAAAATATAAGGATATTATTAGTTACCGAGGAGTTTCATGACCATATAAAAACACGAGGCCGAAGGCCGAGTGTTTTTATACAGGTCATGGAACTCCGAGGTAA
This sequence comes from Xenopus laevis, assembly GCF_017654675.1. Taxonomy (NCBI): domain Eukaryota; kingdom Metazoa; phylum Chordata; class Amphibia; order Anura; family Pipidae; genus Xenopus; species Xenopus laevis. The sequence continues at coordinate 28,246,890 of NC_054383.1, forward strand.
CTTCTAATATCCTCATATTTTACAACTGGGGGTACTTTATTTATTATAATACACAAATTTTAGTGAGTCATGTGACAGAAATTACATCACTACTCACCGTTTATAACTGATGACATCACTACTCACCGTTTATAAGGATATAATTTACAGGATATTCATGGCTTTTGTGTATTATATATATATAATGACTCGGCACTCACAGGTGTCTTGCCTAAAAAATTAAAAATTCTTTTCTTTTTTTTTATTTCTCCCAATAAAAAGGATTTTTTTCATTGCTGTGGATGTGCTTGCTGAACTACCACTTGGCACCCAGGGAGTTGGTGGATCCAGCAACACTCAGATTTCTTGTGATAGAAAATGAATGTATTAAAAAGTACATGCACTTTTTAATACATTCATTTTCTATCACAAAAAATCTCGGTTTTGCTGGTCTTTTTTAGTATATATATAGGGCTGTCTAAGGAGAATATTTCAGTTAGGGCAAGCATTATGGAAAGTCTTTTTATATACATGTATGTAAATTAAAATTCAGTGGCATCCTTCCAAGGACGTTCAAGTAGGTATAATAATGTAACTGACCGGAGAACATGTATTAAGTCCACTTTGCCCATTGTAAAGTTTGCCCAGCTCTGTAAATGGCTGTTTTCCTAATTATATTTATATATTAAATCTTACCTCCCACGTATAGAGGTGCTTCGCTATTAAGGGTATAATGTTTCCCAAATTTATCCATTGTCATGGGTGACCCTCCGTCAATGGAGAGATTAACCATCTGGTCAAATGTAACCAACTCCACAGTATGGAACTGCCCATCATTGATGGTCTCTGCACTGGAGAAGAGAAATTGTAAAGTAAACCAACGATTATAATTCTGTTCAGGAAATAACGACACTCAGGGGAGATTTTTTTTATCAACGGTCTGCTAATTCCAAATTACACACCAGCTTGGGGGTAAAAAGGCATAGTTTGCCATCTGCTAGGGTCTGTTGTAAAATCGCATGTTTTCAGCACTGATCTCAAATAAATTGAAGCAGGACAAATGTAGGTAAAACAGTGAGATTGTTGGAGTGATGATAATACTTGATTTACCAGGGAAAATCTAGAGCAAGGATTCATATTGTGTTTGATAGGGGTGGGGGCTTAAGCAGCAGACAAAGGCAGTATCTTTGCACAATATTATCGATTAGGCCATGGGATATAAAACTGCCAGTGAGCGAGAGCAGTCGTTACACACCAGTTGGCCGCACAATACAAGTCTGCATTATTTTGGTACAAAGAGAGAACTAATATACAGCTTGTTATTTGATATCTTTGGAGTTTGGACTCCATTGTGCTCTTTCAATAGCTAAAGCATTTAGAAGGGATTACCGGCATCTGAAGTGACACCATGGCACCAGCAATTACTACCGTGCCCTCCTGTGAGAGGTGCCAATACACAAAAACAGAATTTTGCATGAATTTAAAATAATGTTTCCTTTGTCTGTTTAATCAAGAGACTAAAAAAATAGAACTATTATTTGAAGGGGAAATACCTGATTTAGGGGTTACCTGTAAATGGCAGAGCTTGGAAAGCTTCCGGGGTCATAACTAACCCTGACGTGGCCTTGGTACAACTCTACAGCCATATGGTCATGGTCTCCATTGTACAGTAGAATTCCATTGTCTTCTGCCGTTGACACCTACAAAATTGTATCAAATGAGGAAAAATAATAAATTCTGGCAGCAAACAGGTCTGACTCACTGACAAGCGTAGATAAAAGGTGCGATGTTCTATATCCTGCTCTCAGTACAATGCTTCATATTACCCTTTTCTTATGGAATTATGAAAGGAAACTGAACAATGAAGTGGAACTGCATTTTATATTCAGGCTTGAAGGGGGAAAATATACCTTGTTTGTATGTACGGTTTGGATTCCAATGGTTTTCCCTTAATCTTATATAGAATACAACATCTTTTAGCTCATTAATTTCATTAATAACGGAAAAAAACAGCAAAATATGTTTATTTACAGTGTTGCACAAGGAGAATTGTCTAGCAGAAGCAAGCTGTATGAATATGGAATCAAATTAAAAGCTTTAGATCTGCATCTGTAGAAATGCCCTTTATGGGGTTGAAATGCTGTTTTTTTTCCATAGGTGGCCTGAAAATTGTTGGGAAGTATAGTTTAGGAATAGCTGAGGAGCTGTAGGTTCCCCTGTTGACAATAACAATAGATACTATTTGATAGTGAGGGTCTATACCAGCTAAGTTTACCTCCTGAGATATCTATCATTCAGTAGAGGCAATCCTCACACTTCCAAATCCATTTATTGATTCTAGGCACGAAAAACAAACTTCAGGAATACCCCACTTCCCATGGGACCCTCTACATTAGAACATCATTATGTCTATGGGACATGTAAACACAATGACCAATTCCAAGAGCCTTAGGAGGCCTTCCAGCTAACATGGCACTTTCATTTCTATCTTATTATTGCAGTTTATCTGTGAATGACACAAGTAAATGTGAATCCAAATGTCAATGGTTCTTTGTTGTGTCAGACTGGGCATCTTTTTTTCTTTTACACCCATTTTGGGAGCAACATTAGGGCCAGACCCATCTGGAGATCTTGATACATTCTGGTCTGTCCAACCTTGGATCTAAAAGGCATGATCCTTCCGTTGGCTGCCTGGGCCTCCAAGACACACATGCCTTTTTTTATTTGGCAGGGGTAACCCAACTCAAGATCCTTGGTATATTCTCAAAGAAAGCTCCCAGATTTCTCATTTAAAAGTGCGCTTATCTCTTAAATGATATCCTTGGTCAAAGGGCAGCTTTTCCATGAAAGTGGTGAGCATCATCTACAAAAACAGCTATTGTGGAGCAGGATTAATATCAAATTTAAACTGCAGATTTACTGAGCCACAAAGCCGTAAAAAGGATTTTACCCTAGGGACTGTGGGTAACACTTTTCTGCCTTTGGTCTGATGGTTCGATAGCAGCTCAACACAGAACCATAATAATTACTCATCACCTGACATTTATTCCATTAACAGTGATTGTAGCGAAGGTTTTAAAGGAATTTGTCTCAACACCAACCTGAAGTGTGATGTTTGCCCGGGGCCAGTTCTGCAGGTCGGTAAATTGCAGATAAGTGTCTCTATCCACAAAGTTTACACTCAGCAGTTTCTCACACTTTAATCCTCCGAAGCCTGGGAGACACTGGCACAAGGCGCTGTTCCCCACCTCAATACAGTTGGCACCATTCTGGCAGGGTGTTAGTTTACAAGGCGAGGGGGCCTGGGATGGCATTTCACAAAGCTGCCCACTGCAGAGAGAGTTGGAAACAAAATTATTTTTTCCTTCAGATGCGATCATTTAGGTTAATAAGTAAACTCAACTGCACTATAATGCCCCTGTACAGTATGCAGAGCATTCCTTAAGCTGCCTTCCATTTTAATGTGCTGGTATTTTTGTATAGTTGAACTACATCTGGTTTCCGCAAGATGGGAACCTGTGCAACTGAGAGTGCTCCATTGTCTGCAGTTTTTAAGGGACATGTTTTGAGTCTGTAAGGGCAGAGACAGACAAGAAGATTTGGGGAGATTTAGTTGCCCGGTGACAAATGGCCTCTTCTTCAGGCGACTAATCTCCCCGAACTGCCTCTCCCAGCTAGAATCTAAATCCCTGGCGGGATGGCACTCGGAGTGCTTCGTTTTCCGAAGTCGCCCAAAGCTGCCTCACAAGGAAACTTCAGGCGACTTCGGAAAATGAAGCGATCCTAGAGGCATCCCGCCGGCGATTTAGATTCTAGCAGGGAGGGGCAGCTTGGGGAGATTAGTTGCCCGAAGAAGAGGCCATTTGTCGCCGGGCAACTAATCTTCTTGTCTGTCTCTGCCCTAAATTGTGCAGAATTTATAGGTTGTTGCAAGAATGTTTTTTTGCTGATAAAAAAGGGTAACTGCTACTATAAGCAGTATATAAAAGCATACACGTATTCTGATTTAAAAGTTACTTTTTTCTTCCTTAAAATGGATGTGTTTTCCTAGGCAGTAGGCTATCTCCGCTCCTTCTGGTCTGATTGTGCCTGTATGGCCTACAGTACATGGTGCAGTTTTCAGCCATTCTGCATACAATGTTTTGGTGCCCCTGCCCAAAAGGTTTTTGGTGAAACATCCAAAGGCATTAGCACTGGGACTTTTCTCTCCTATGAAATATTGGCCTGTGGCACTGTAGTGTGCTTACCCTTTACATCAAACCCCCGCCCCTATCTCTCACTTAGGGCTGTTACTTGAACCCCTTGAAAGCAGGGTGTTTGTTAAAGCCACGAGTAGATTCTTTATATAAAGCAACTAGTACTCCGTGTTTAGTTTTCTTTGGCTAGGAGCTATATCAATCACATGTACAGAGTGGAATATTTACTCTTTGTCCTAGTACCTGTAACCCTCAGTGCAGAGACATGAATATCCATTAACCTCATCCACACACAGGGCATTATTCTGGCAGCGGTGGTCCTTGCAGTCATCGTAATTCAGGCTGCAGTCGTCTCCTCCATAGCCCGGGGCACACTCACACCTGTGCAACAAAGCCAAGAGATCGTCTTTCACCAGGAATGGATTTACAGTGAAAATAACAATGAACTGGGCTTAAGTCAAGAAGGTTTTTTAACACACAGCCTTTGAATATGTCTCCCCTGCTGTTCAACGGGGCTCAGTTGAAATATGAGAACTGGAGCAGCCTGAGATGTATGTACCGCTCTTCCATCATCATGGAGTTCACTCAGTAACAATGCCATTGGTCTTTGTATTGTGTGGCTTTTGGATTATATAGATTTATATTCTACCTCTCTTCAACTATCTAGCAGCCACAACCAGAAAGTGGTCTGAAGCAACATAATTAGTGCTTGGAGGGTGAGCATTACATATTTTACTGTTCTGTTTCTATCCGTTTTCCAATTCAAACGATATAAAAAAAGAAATCCATTTTAGAAAATTGCTACTGTGTGCAAATAGTGGGTGTGGGGACAGGTACGTACTTTGGGCCCTCGGGTGTCACGATGCATTCGGAGTCATGATGGCAAGGATTCAATTCTGATGAGCAAACGTCCACGAGGTGCTCGCAATATTCACCTGCAAGAAGAAGAAAGGCAGGAAAGAAAAAGAGAAAATAATATATATTTTTTTTTATTAAGGGGCACATTTACTTTGCTCGAGTGAAGGAATAGAATAAAAAAAACTTCGAATTTTGAATGTTTTTTTGGCTACTTCGACCTTTGACTTCGAATCGAACGATTCGAACTAAAAATCGTTCGAATATTCGACCATTCGATAGTCGAAGTACTGTCTCTTTAAAAAAAACTTCGACCCCCTACTTCGCCTCCTAAAAACTACTGAGGTGCAATGTTAGCCTATGGGGAAAGTCCCCATAGGCTTTCTAACAATTTTTTGGTCGAAGAAAAATCGTTCGATCGATGGATTTAAATCGATTCGAAGGATTTAATCGTTCGAGCGAACGATTTTTCACTTGATCGTTCGATCTAACTATTTGTGGTAAATCCTTCGACTTCGATATTTGAAGTCAATGGATTTACATTCGGCAGTCGAATATCGAGGGTTAATTAACCCTCGATATTCAACCATATGTAAATCTGCCCCTAAGAGTTGAGTTTTCACTAAAAAAAACTTGAATTTTTTAGGGGGAAACAAGCCTCAAATTTTTCGGGGGGGAAAAAGCCTCCATATAAATTCTAGCTAAAACCTGTTGAATTAATGTAAAAGTCAACGGCAGTGGTCCCTTTAACCATTTGAAGACGTTATTTGCCTTTGTGATTTTTGGGTGTTTTACTCTGGCTTGTGCTAGAAAACTCAATAAATTGGAGATATTTGAGGTTTTTTCCCGATTGCATTCAATCAAATTTTTTACATTCAGATTTTTTCATAAATAAGCAAACATTCGAGTTTGCTTAAATTGTGAGTTTATTCAAGTAGAAAAAAACCTCACAAACCTTACAAACTCGACCTTTAATAAATATCCTCCTAAGTGTTTGTTCTGTTCTAAACCAGAAACGAAAGAAAGCTATCTGCCCCGTGAGAGGGATTGGCAAATTTTTTCGGCTTGTTTTGCCGCAGCATATACTTCTATTGTGTTGCGCGTCAAAAAAAAAATGACGTGCGTCAAAAAAAAATTCGCCCCTCATCAACATTTTTTGACGACCATAGACTTTAATGGCGGCGAATTTTTGTTGAACCAAAACTAGTCAAATTCGCCCAAGCCTACCCGTGAATTATCATGCAGCTGAAATGTTACATCGACCACAAATATAACATGTACCTGTGTATTGTGGTGGGCACAAGCAGGTGTAGTTATTTATTCCATCCACACAGGTGCCACCATTTTCACAGTCACTGTATTTGCAGTCATCTTTATTTACAGCACACGTTGGGCCCTCAAATCCATCCGCACACGTGCACCTGATAATAGAGAAAGGCACAGCGAAGAGGTAAGTTTATAACTTTAACTGGCACAAGGCATATCCAACCCTCAGCTCCTCCAGCTGTTCCATGTACAGGTATAGGACCTGTTATCCAGAATGCTCGGGACCAGGGGTTTTCCAGATAAAGTATCTTTCCATAATTTGGATCTTCATACCTTAAGTCTACTAGAACATCATGTAAACATTAAATAAACCCAATAGGCTTTACCAGCCTACACTATTCAGTAGTAGCAATAACCCAGGGAATACTGTATCCCCTTATATTGAAATATAATCATTAAGGCATTCCATGATCATATAAAGACATGAGAGTTGAACATGAAATGTAAGTAAATCTAAAGCAACTCTTAAGATCTTAATGTAGATACAAGCTTGTGTGTCAGATAGCCCTTAAAGGAGAACCAAACCCTTTTAATTAAAATCCTCTACCCTACATAGACCAACCACCCTCCCCTCGTTGCAGATTCAGGGCATCGGAGTTCACAGGTGCCATCTTCTTCCCTTCGGGTCTTTTTCCGGCACTTCAGCAATTTCCGTGGCTTTTGGTGCACGCGCAGTTGTTCAGGACCACCATATTGCGCCAACTGCACTTGCACCAACACGCTGCTCTCTTCCCGAAGATTACCAAAGAGAAGAAGATGGCGCCTGTGAACTCCACTGCACAGAATCTGCAACGAGGTGTAAGTAAAGAGTTAGGGGCAGGGAGGGGGGTCTATGTAGGGTTACGGGGATAGGGGGTTTTAATAAAAAAGGGTTTGGTTCTCCTTCAAAGCGCTATGGTTCTATGTAAAAAACAATTCATACTTGCGGTACATATATAGATATATATATATATATATATATATATATATATATATATATATATATATATATATACACACATATATGTAACTATAGTCACCTGGCCAGGGTGGGTGCTGTGTCAAACCTGCCAACAATAATATTTTGCATGGATTGTTTGACATGGTGTATTATGATAGCAAGTGCCAAACATTCTGAAAAACAGTAGTTTATCAAAATTTAATTTGAAATTCAAATTGTTTTGCACAAAAACTCACACATTTGAATTATACTTTCAGAAACTCAAATGTTTGGTATTTATTAAACTCCAAAACTCAAATGTAACACTTTGGCACCTAAAAGCTTGCAAATTCACGTAGAAGTCAATGGGAGTTGTCCTAAGCAAGGTTCTCAAGTTTTTTCCACTACTGTATTCAGTATCGAGTTTTTTATGTTAGGATTTTTTAAATAAATAAGCAAAACATTCAAGTTTAGAAAGTAAAAAAAAAACCTCATGAATTAGATTTTTGATAAATAAGCCCTTATTGTCAACCACAATTAGGGGGTTGTTTATAAAGGTCCGAATTTATCTCAGTATTTCTAAAATCCAACTCCGAGCAACTCTGAATTCCCGAATGGACCTTATTTATGAAGAAAAAAAGCCTGTAAAAATAGGGTCAGGCAAAACTTTGGAGCTTCCCCGAAAATTCTGAATTATTAGGATTTTTTCTTAGTTTTCGGAGTTCTTTGTTTTGAAATCCTGAAATCAATGGATCAGCGCAGACACTGAGACCTTCCCCATTGACTTATACAGGACCTCGAGAGCTTTTAGATGCTTGGGTTTCGGGTTCTGAGTTTTTAGACCATCGGACTTTAATAAATTTCTCTTTTTTTGCTCCGAAAACTACGAATTATTTGAGGTTTGGATATTCAGAGATTGATAATTAACCCCCTTAATGTCTTTGCAATAGACAACTGTCAAGGGATGATTCAGGTAAAGATAATGCTAAAAGAAAAAGCCCACAGGCCAATAACTGCATGGCTTCTTATGCAGAATCTGTAGCTGTGGCATTTCCCTGACTCCCACCATTTTTCCATCACCGGTTCGAGGATCTTGGGTTTATAGAACCTTTAATGGGTTACAGTCAGTTGATTTTGTGACCTGACCACAGGAGTAGATCATTACATGTATAGCCCCAATTAATTCAAGAATAAGTGACTTGGCACCTGATATCTGTCCAACTGACCTTTAAAAGATCTAGGATGGGCAAATGAACCGTACACCCTCTGTATGTATCTTTACGCCTGTCTAGAAAACCCCATTGTATTCACTTTCAGTGATTCTTAAATCCCCTACAAGTAAACCATGAGACATCATAAAAGTGTCATAAATATAGAACTTTCATCATGATTTGGTGCCCATCATCAGAATCAGTGGCATAAAAATAACCCATTTCAGGTTTTTACTAAAGAAAGAATATGTAAAGCTTTCACGGAAAAGCCCTTTCTGGACTTCATTCTTCCTTTTGTTTTCCCTTTTCTCTTCATCTTCCCCCCTTTCTAATGGAAGTGTTCATATCTGAACTATCCATCATACTTCTGCCTTCATCTGAAATATAATCTACTCTCTGTAAATTCCCCAAAATAAAAGAGAAAGAAAAAAAAAAAGCAGCTTGGAAACATTTGTGCTCAGGTTGAAAGCTGTAAAGAGTAAATGGTTTGATTGAATGGCTTTGCAAACCCCCAAAGGAAAATATAGGCCTATTGTAAAGATGTTTGGTTGCCTAGGCGACGGAACGAGAAGCCATTTAGCATTTTATTATTTCTTTTTTTTTTTTTTTTTTTACATCTGGTAATTTTAGGCTCTTAGAAGCAGGGCTGGTCATTTCTGCTTCTTGATTCAACATCATTTTCAAATAACCCAATTCTCCGGTCTTTCTCCTTGACCAAGATGTATTTTTGGCAACTAATTAGCTTCCAGGGAATCATGAAATGTAGTGAATAGGTGAAAAGTGGGTCTCCTTGTTGGAAATGTCTGGACTTTAAGTGGTCGTTGGGTGATGGGTAATGCTGTCAATTTGGATGCATATGAAATAGGAAGTAAATCACAGTAATTATAGGAGGATCTGTCACACTATAGATAGAAGTAAAAAAAAAAAAATACTATTTAGAATAAATAAGTGAAGCGACTGACAATCCTTCATTAGCAGTCATCATTTTTTTTTGTAGATAAGAACATAACAGATGGCAGAGTGATGTATAGAAAAGGTTAATTGGGGGATAAGGAATATAAAAGAGAGGTAGGTAGAATAGTCCCGTGCATTAAATATCTTCCCTGCATTTACTTACAAAAAATAATAAGCAGATTTCGGGAATGCCGACGTGTGATATCCGAGATACACGGCCTGATTCATTCGCTTACATTGACCATTATCCAAGGCATTAATAAAGAACTAAACTAGTCTTCTGCTGAGCACACTGTAAGATCTGCGCATTATGGATTCATTTCATTAAAAAAAAAAAAGAACGGAATTCTATTTCTAAACGAGATTAGTTTTGCTGGATTGGGGGTACTCTTACAGCGCTCTGGCGATAATTAATAAAGAACGTTCTATATTCAACACGCCGAGCCTTTCTGGGAACCATCCAATGGGATTTAGGTCTCGTTTTTTTTTTTTTTTTGCAATTCAAATAGAAATGGCATAAGAAAAATTGCTGAAACGTGTTTAACTTAAAGAGGATTTGGGTACAGTTGTTGAGATATCTGTATATATTTCAAGAAAAAAAAATGGAACAACGATTTTTGGCAAGGGTTTAGATTCTTCATTTTGTGCATGACATTTATGCCAATATAATACACATATAGAATTGTTGGAATGTCTATACAGGTATAGGATCCGGAAACCGTTATTGAGAAAGCTCTGAATTAAGGGATGGCCATCTTCCATAGATTCCATTTTTGATCAACTAGTTCACATTTTAAAAAAATGATTTATTTTTTCTCTGTAATAATAAAACAGTAGCTTGTACTTGATCCCAATTAAGATATAATTAATCCTTGTTGGAGGCAAAACAATCACAATGATTTTTAATAGACATGTCCAAATTACGGAAAGACCCCTTATCCGGAAAATCCGAGCATTCTGGATAACAGGTCCCAGACCTGGACTATGTTAGATTTTTCCTGCAGGGCTTCATTTTAAAGGGGAACTATGCCAAATATAAAAATTTTATATACGCTTCATCACACAGAAATAAGCTTTCTAAATATAATCAAGCCCAGAATTGTGGAAAGGCCACCAAGGCCCGGGCCTGTGGCAGCAGATTTTTAGGGGGTGGCATGCTGCCCAAAGACACCCACATTGGTTCAGAAACATTGGGGATACAATAGTTTTTAAAATTTATCCTGCACCAATCCACATTGCTCAGGTCCCTGATGAAAATTTGTGAGAATAAAGGGGAGGAGATGGGGCAACAAACGGCAGCGGGCCTAGGGGCGCCCACTATGTAAATCCGGTCCTGAATATAATCAATTAAATAATAAATAATAATAATTCTGAATAATTCTCAAGTTTATCTTCACTATTATTCCCTCAGCATCTGTTTCTCTTCATTTTGTCTTCATGCAGCAGTTGGGTGTCAGATATTCATTGACAGTTAGATCCAATATATCTTATAGGGGGGCTCCTTTTCCTGGCAGATGTATTAGAGCTCACTCCAATAACTGATTCCAGTACAGACAAAATCAAACAAAATAACTGCCTTTTGCACAAATCCTGCATGTAGAGAGGATTTTAGATTTTAATAAAGTGAGCTCTAATACATCTTCTAGGCAAAAGAAGCTCCCCTATAATAATATGGGCTAATTAATATGATTTGAGTCATAATAAAAAATATGATTAGGGGAGAAGGGTGCCATTTTTTGTTTGGGTAGGTTACCAAAAGAGGCTTTCCACTGGAGAACTTACAATTATATATGAATATATAGTTGCTGATCTTTGGGGAGGCTCATCCTCCCTAAATCTTTATTAATCTCTAAGAGCAGTATCATTTTGCAGAGATCATGATTTTATGTTGGAAAATAGACAAATGGTCATACAACCCATAGCAAACATTCAAAAGTAAGCTTTTTACTGATCTGTTGCCACTAGAATAATGAAAGTGAGCATCTGCTTATCAGCTGAGGGTAATAAGGGCAATAGTTGCCCTTAGTTGTTATTTAAAGCCCTAAACTCAGGAGCCTGAATTGAACAAGCCAATCTTTTTCCTTTGTGTTAACAAGGGGGGCCTATGGCTTTGGGTATCTTCTAAATTATACTATAGGACCCTGCTCCTTTAATTTGGATTTGCCTCTTAGTAGCTCGCTGAGCATTTTTGTTAGTCCTGAATAATTTTCCTTGCTTTCCTGCTCTTCTTCAACATGGCATGTACACTATTATCTGGATGGGAGAGCCACTCACAGCGCTGGGAATTAAGCGGATTACGCTGAGTGCCAGAGGAGTTCATTTAACTGAGACATTATTCACAGTGTTATATCACTGTTAATTATCGCTGGTTAGAGCTGGCTCCTATTTTCCTCTGAAACGAGTATATCTCATGTTTGTTTATGTGGATATTTATATGTTTGTTAGGCACATTGTTTACCCCAAACCAAATCGGAAACCCTTATTGCCATTTGACTTTAAAGGTCTAGAAAACGGAAAACAACATTATAAATAAAGGTAGAGATTTGGTTCTGTACTTAGACTAATAAAAATCAAACACAGACACAAAAACCCTTAGACAGCCTGCTCATTGGTTGGATACCTGCAATGCCGTCTACATTTTAGGGCCCCCCAGACTCTGTCTGTTTTGTTAAAATCCTGGAAGCTTTAAAATTCTGGATCTTTACACTATATGTAACAATTCTTCAGACATGAAATGTGTAAGACAGATGTTCTAATTGACTGAGCGTAAATAGTCTTACAGGGTTGAATAGAATGGAAAGAGGCTGAATGAAAGGAATTATGGCGCTTACAAAGTGTCTGGGGTTATTAAAAGAATAATACCTCTTACTTAGATTGGTATATTGATGCCAAAACACTGGAAGCACAGATTTGGCCATGTATAATAAACAACAAGCATACCTAGGACTCGCCAAATTTGGAAGTGGGTTCAAAATGGAACACTCCATGGACTCAAGCAATAAGCAAAAAAACATAGTGCCTCTGGGTCGCCCATTCCCTTTTGGGAAAACGTAACTGTGTTAGCATCACTGTCAACCCCTCCTTTATTTAATTTCAGTGCAGTAATATAATATTTTATCACATTGTTAAAAGAAATTAATGAACGCGCCTCTTTATAAGAGCCAGCAGCAGGCACATTCTAATGAATCAGATTGGAACTTGATCTGCTTTGCCTCATTAAATTCATTATTTTCAGCCTATATTTAATATCTGTTTTAGAGGCGTCAGAATGAGGTTAAGAAGGAGGTTTATGTTTTCTCAGCCGCACCGGTGCTTCAGAAGGCTGCAGCGTTTAGAATTTTCTCAACTGTAAATTACTGTAAGTTTAAATGTTACCATAGAAACTCAGAAAATAATTTCAGCCTCAGCCAAGAAGTCTGAAATAATCTATTTTAAATTCACCTGCAAACAAAATATTTGCGAATGTGCTGAGATGAGAAAGTTGAGCCAATCAGCATCAGAGATGAAAAAATGGAGGCCAATCAGCACAGTGCTTTTTAGATAGCATCTCTTGCATCAAAGGAAAGATTTAAGGGGGGGTAGTTTCTAGGTAACTTCTAAGTAATTACACATTACAGGGGTCATTTATGTAGCATATATTTTAAAAATTCCAAATCCTGAACTAAATTCTCAGATGGTGGACTAAGTGCCCTTTTTTTTGGCATGAAACGCATAAGGCTTTTTTTTTTTTTTTTAGATGTATTTTCTTTAAATAAACAACTTTTTTATCTGCACCACTCTGATTATGTTGGTCCAGTTTTTCTATCATCTGTGAAGTAATAGTCATTTATGCAGGGCAGGGTACACAGTGCAGAAAACAAGTGCAAACTGCCATGTTTATTCATCATATACAGTCCACCTTGCCTTTTCTAAAGTGCTGCAGGTGTCTTTGTTCCAATATGGAGGCCGGACACTTGCGTGTGCTCCTTGAATACAGTACTGACTGCATTTGGCATTGCTGTATTTATAAGGGGAGGAGGAGGCACGTAGACACCCCCACTAGAGCACATGACCCTAGAAACCAGGGCAGACAGCAAAAAAACATAAACTGATCAACTGCAAAGTTCTTTAGACTATCACCGTCTACATAATTCTGCATTTTGAGATTAAAGTACACTTTAAACTTGAATCAAATAAGCATTAATATGCTTTCTAGCACACTTACTCCATTAAAAATACTCTCTATTTTCACAAAAGGGCATTAAAATTAATATAACATGCTTATGCACAAGGATTATGCTAGGATTTCATATTTAGTGGTTGGGCTTTCCAGTAAACTGACAGCCTGTTTTTATCTCTAGTATTCCTGTCGGTGACAATAGGCCAAATAACCTCCACTCTGCTTCCATTCCTTACAAATACATTATCAGTCTAAAAATATTAGCAGAATTAATGCTGAAAAGGAAAACCAGGAATCGAAAAAAAGCTGTAAATTAGAGGAATAACCCAAGCAAACCTGATATTTATGAATTTTAGTGTGTGCCCGGAATATCTGGGGGGGGGGATTCCGTGGAGTATCACCGCCACAGAGCCCTAAGCAATTATTTGGTGAATCAAGCGTGAAGACAAGTTACAAAGAGATTGGGGGTAAATTGTTTACTTGGTCCTCTAGATATTGCTGGAAGACCTGCCTGAAGACCAGTTATGGTGAGGCTTGGCGTAAACATTTCCTACTTTGCAGTCAGGGGGAATCACTTTCCAGCGTCAGCACAATAATGCCCCAATGCACAAAGCAAGGTCCATACCTAATAGGTTTGCTAATATGGGAGTGGAAGAACTTGACTGGCCTCCATAAAGCCTTGATCTCAACCCAACTGAACACCTATAGAATGTATTGGAATGCCAATGTGAGCTAGACCTGATCCCCTAAATCAGTGCCCAACCTGTTGCCTAGGAATGAAAGCAAATGCCACAAATAATGTTCCAAGAGTAGAGAATTTTAAGCGGCCAAAAAAGGACCAATTTCATATTAATGCCCTTGGTTTTACATGATGGACAGGCAGGATCAGAGGGCTTGGAATTAAACAGTTATACCACAAGCTCTACCAAACCAGGTTATGACTGTGCTGTAAAGATTCCAGGTGCACTGGTGAATAAAGTATTGTCTTATGTTTTATACGTGCCTTCTCTGAGCACTAGTACCTAAAATCCCTCAAAAGCTGGTAAGCAATATACTATATATAGAGAAACATCAGGTTGGCAGAACAAGCTGCAGAAGAAGAAGTGTGAAGTGTGGTTAGATTTAGCAACCCTTAGGTTAAGGGCACACACTAAAATACAGGGAGATTTAATCTGACAAACTGCCTTCCCGCCGGCTAGAATCGAAATCGCCGGCGGGATGGCACTCGGATCGCTTAATTTTCTTAAGTTGCCAGAATGTTTCATCGTAAGGCAACAGAAACCTCAGACAACTTCAGAAAACAAAGTCCTCCAAGTGCTATCCCACTAGCGATTTCGATTCTAGCCGGCGGGAAGGCTTTTCGCGGAGATTAGTCGCACGAAGAAGAGCCGATTTGTCACTGGGCGACTAAAACTCCCAAATCTTAGTGTGTTCCCTTACCCTTATAGTGTCCCTTCAATAACTGGACCATCCCAAAGTTCTTGAACTCAAAGGAATATGCTCCCGATCATAGTCAAGGCCAATCATTCTCAATCGTTCCTTTGGTTGGATACCTTGATGATCAGCCCGTCTATGACACCTTATAGTTTTATATAAAAGCAAATATACAGAGAAAAAAAGCATGTGATAAGATACTTCCAGAGAAGTAGATGGAATTAAAGTTTAAACTATTAAACTAAACAAGAGCTATGGCACAGCTGGTGCCCAAATGTTCTACTGCCGCCTTCCATTCACTTGAATCAGAAATGACAGCGCAACAGCTGAGATACGCTTGCAGAGAATACACCCATTTGTGCCTTTATTGCGTATATTTTCCCTTAGAAGTCATTGTTCATTAAAGGGCAAATCCACAAAAACATAATTTATGCCAGGCATGTCCAAAGTCAGGCCCAGGGGCCAATTGCGGCCCGTTTTCAAATTTACACTGGCTCTCAGCCTCCATCATGAAATTAATAATAATGCGGCCCGCCAGCATAGTGTGATCAGGAATCGCATAGCTGTAGAAGTAATATTTGGGCAAATTAGTGAAATGATCTGCTACTTGGTCTATAATGCTGCCTGTGTGCTGAAGGTGTTCGCAATAGACCAGCAACTTAAATAGAGAGGGGCGGGCCCTGGCACGGGACGTACACGTACTGGCACGTAGTGATGTGCACAATTCTTTAGGGCTGAAGGTGTCAATAGACGTACTGACGTGCCTGTACAGTAAACTAAAGAAGTATGCGAGAACAGCCATCACTACGTGCCAGTATGTGTCTATTGCGAACACCTTCAGCACACAGGCAGCAGTATAGACCAAGTGGCAGATCATTTCACTAAATTGCCCAAATATTACTGATGTGGCTACGCAATTCCTTGTTTAAATGTGTTAAATGATGTTAATGGTTCAAAGAATGTCAGGCTGAATGGTTGGCCCCCACACGTTTTCACCTCACCAAATCTGACCCTCGTTGCAAAAAGTTTGGACTCCTCTGACTTATGCTTTTTGAAAAGAAAACCTAATTTCAATATACATCATTTAAAATATATGCTGACTTTTTTATGATTTTTAAAGGTTTGGAACAGTTCCCTAAACCTAGCCCCCTGCTCTCCTGCTGATCTCTCTGACTACTTTGCTGAGCTGGCTGACTACTGTTACTTTGTATCAACAGCCATCTGTCCTCCACCTGCATTCTCCAAACCCCACAATTCCCTGCACACGTGATTTCAATAAAGAAAGGAACATCACAGTGTAATGCATTTTGGGTTATGTAGTTCCTGCATGCTGCCTGTGAGCTGTTAAACAGCTGGATTTCAGCATAGAAAATGGCGTTTATTCATACTTTTTGAAGAAACTGGTAAACAGCTGGATTTCAGCATAGAAAATGGCATTTATTCATACTTTTTGAAGAAACTGGTAAACAGCTGGATTTCAGCATAGAAAATGGCATTTATTCATACTTTTTGAAGAAACCAGTAACGGTGATGGATATATTAGGGCTTTCTGTGTTATGTGGGCCTCTTTATCAAATTTTGGTTTGGAAGCCGGAGTTCCCCTTTAAGAAAAACCTGTTCTACCCACAGTTGCTATTTACTTACATAAATCCACTTCCTTCTTCTTTGGAAAGACACAGGCCCTGATTCTCACAGGGGTTACTGGAACACGCGTTCAGGGAGATTTCACAATTTTTGCCCTGAGCAAACACAGAAAATAGTGCAATGTAATATTATATATAGGGAGACCATGGCATGCAGCAGTTTATATATGGACACAAAAATATTCATATGGCAAAATACAGATGTTAGAGTGGCCTAAATTTCATATCCCTGCAAAATTCTTCAGTTTGTGTAACTTCCCTTAACAAAGGAGTTGGTAAATAATGAAACTAAACATTTAAAGGAGAAGGAAAGTTGTTAACCACTTGGGGGTGCCAAATGTTAGGCACCCCAAGTGAATGTATTTACTTACCAGTGCAGTTTTCTGCTGATAGGAGCACCGGCCCGGGGTTTCAGGTAAGTCAATCTGGTTGATGACTTTCCTTCTCCTTTAAGGGTAAATAATGAGAAACTACAAACAGAATTTCCCCTCTGATACCTGCACAGAACAGTAGCGGGAGTAGCCATAATGCTTACTATTCAGAGGCACTCTCCATACATTGCAACAGCATCAGCGCCATTATAAAGACGGTGCTTTTCCTATTGTTGTCCTATATCACAATGAGGCAAATGATATGGAAGCTACCATTGATAAATGCAGAAAGGAGACGCTTTCAACTACATAAGACTTAAGATGTTTCCTTTTCTGTTTATATAAATATAGGATAAATAAATAGAAAAAAGTGTTAACATGTCTGTACTTTGTTTGTACAGCTAAAATCATGCCGAATCATGAAAGCTAATAATAACACTACTGCTAATGCTATAGGAGAAAGAGATGATTAGCTTGTTTAATATCAATATCTTGTTTAATATCAAGAACTCTTTTATTCCACAAAAAAAACCTCTGGGTTAAAGACAGATCCTGACATTCTGCTTCTCAGTGCCACCACTGCATAAAAAGAGCCCTTAGTCTCGGTAAGTAACATGGCAAATTCCCCATTAAGTGCAGTGCACGACTACTGAACTCTATTCTGAAAGCTGCACTTACATAGACAGCATTAATGGAAAATCCTACAATCCATTTCTTGTCACTGCCTGACATGCCCTGGATCCGAGACTTCTGTTCTATGCTACAATTCTGCTCTCGGAAGAAAATTATTAGCATTTGTGATTAAGCAGTTTGTCAGTGCTCACCAAATAAGCATAACAAAGGAGTCTGTTAATTGGCTTCAATATGGGAAATATCACAATGTTGATCTTTTAATTATGTATCCTGCCACAGCGCTTAAATGAAGCCGCATTCATTACTTTTCTGATTGAAAATGATACTATTCTACGAAGGCAAGGCATTTGTTTACTTATGAGAATACTGGAGTCAAAGGTGACTTTGGTTATCAGCCATGACACTTCAAGGGAAGAGGAGACATGGGGTCAGGAATTGGGAAAGCCTCCAGTGGGATGTCATGGGAAGGCTCATAGTAGCTTGCACAGCTTATAGGCCTAAATTCCACAAACTGGGCAGTGATATAATGCACTCTAAGGGGGTTATTTATTAAAGTCCGAATGCCAAAAATTTTTTTTTTATACATAAAAATCAGCATTTTTAGTGGAAAAAAACCGTGAATTTTCGGGATTTATTGTACCCTATGGATGGAAAATGTCTGAATCCAAAAATCCGGCATCTCAGACCTGCCGAAGATGTATATAAGTGAATGGGAGAAGTCCTAAAGATATCCTGATCTGCTCTGGTTTTCGTGCGATAATCCAAAGATTTTGTGCTTTTTCGGAAAATCCCAAAAATTCGTAGGATTCAAATTTTTTCATGATTTTTTCGACTTTTTTTTCCCCGCACAGGACATTTTTGGAAAAATGTATTGATAAATAAGGGGAAATAACCAGTGCGGATTTGGTCGGAGAAGATTTCAGAAAATAATGAGATATTTTCAAATTTTGATTAATAACCCTCTAAGCTTTTTATATTTTTTTTCCTCTGAGGGAGATTTTTCCATTAGTCGTATGATACTGGATTACAAAACAATTATGTGGTTATTGTTGGACACTATATACCTAGAGGGTCAAGGGGCCATCTAGGCCAGGTCCTTGTCAAAAGCTTTAAATTAAATACCCACACATGAAAACAATACTGGAGACTTACCTTGAAAGCAATAGGACAAATGCACTTGTAGTACTCCACAGCATCATCTTGACAGGTACCTTGGTTTTTACAAGGATCTGAGAGACAGGGGTTGCATTTGGCCAGAATATTCAAGCCTGGGGGTCCTAAAAGAAATGGTAAACCTTGATAAATAAATATATATATAAAAACTTGATGAATATATATATATATGTTCAAGGGCAGCCATGCTCTAATCCGGATTTTGTGTATTCTTGTGGGTGCAGGTTCAAAATCTTTATTGCATAATTAATCACATAGAATCGCACTCCAAATTTTAGAGAATCAAGTCACCTTTATTTGCATGAATCTTTGGGTCCAACGTTTCGGCCCCCCTTTGGACAAAAGGTGGCCCATTTACTTAGCTCGAGTGAAGGAATAGAGGAAAAAAAACTTTGAATTTCGAATGTTTTTTTTGGCTGCTTTGACCATCGAATGGGCTACTTCGACCTTCGACTACGACTTCGAATCCAAAGATTCGAACTAAAAATCGTTCGACTATTTGACCATTCCATAGTCGAAGTACTGCCTCTTTAAAAAAAAAACTTTGACCCCCTAGTTCGCCACCTAAAACCTACCGAAGTCAATGTTAGCCTATGGGGAAGGTCCCCATAGGCTTTGCTATCTTTTTTTGGTCGAAGAAAAATCGTTCGATTGATGGATTAAAATCCTTCGAATCGAACGTTTCGAAGGATTTAATCGTTCGATCTAACGATATTCGAAGTCGAAGGATTTCAATTCGGCAGTCGAATATCGAGGGTTAATTAACTCTCGATATTCGACCTTAAGTAAATTTGCCCCAAGGTTTCATGCAAATAAAGGTGACTTGATTCACTAAAATTTGGAGTGCGGTTCTATGTGATTAATTATGCAATAATAACCGAAAGAGAAAATAACCGCAGAGACCTGCATGAGCAGAAGGCACAGTCGGGACACAGTGAAGATATCATGAAACTTGGACCTATCCGAGCAGGTGCGGGAAGATTTAGAGAAAGCTATTTCCATAATGTGTGATTGGAAATGTCCCCTGCCAGAGCAATAAAACTATATAGATTACTAGTAGTAAATCAGGATGCTGGCTCTTTGACCCGCAGAAACAGCATAAATAATGTGTCAGTAAAACCGTTTCTAGAAGGTCAGAGAAAAACAAAGGCTTTTGCTACAAGTACAAAGCACTGAGGGACAGATGGAAGAATTTATTTAGTGCATGGAGCAAGAGGGGGAAGAAAGAGTATTAATTATGTGCAACAAAAGTCAGTTTGTATGCAAACCCTGAAGATGTAAAAACGAAATGTGTTCTAAAATGTGGCCATGCTGTTAGTAAAGGGGCACAAAGGGCAATGGCACAAAGGACAATTTGATTGGTTATCCTTGAGGAAAACCCTCGAAATAAAAGTGTAGAAATAATTGACAATCACTTCCTACTGTTACCCATGGAGTGGTGGGGGTTATGGCTCACAGAAGACAACATGGAGGTCTGCATTCTCATAAGATGTTTACTTCCATTATCCAAAAACTAAGAATCTGTGGCCATTTCCAGGCAACTAAGGCCTGACAATTCTCAGGATATTTCTGACAACAGAACAGTATCTCTGTTCAAATTTGGATTTTTTGGAGTCTATGGGAAAAGGCCTTTCCGTAATTCAGAGCTATCTGGATAACGGGTTTCCAGATAATGGATCCCGTACCTGTACAAGTAAACAGGGTGCTAGTGAGTTCCCCACTATTTTCACTCTTGGCTAAATATACCCAGCAATGGATGTTATCAAATTTTGGTATATGTTGAGGGTTCTTCTTACATACACAATAGGCTGGTTTTGCTTCCAATAAGGATATCTTAGTTGGGATCAAGTACAAGCTACTGTTTTATTATTACATAGAAAAAGGAGACCATTTTTAAAAATTTGGATTATTTGGATAAAATGGAGTCTATGGGAGCTGGCCTTTCCTTAATTTAAAGCTTTCTGGATAGCAGGTTCCCGGATAACATATCCTATACGTGTACTAAACACCTCTGAAAAGAACGTTTATTGTTGAGTATGATGTAGCAGTATATGAGAGCCGTGACTCATAGAGAAGACAAGTCTTAAAAGACGACAGCGAGTCTTCTTGAATGTAGGGTAGGCCTAATTCAAGGAGAATTACACAAACAATAGACTTGTTGAAGTCACACTTTCTGGCTGGATGGTAACCTTCAAAGCTCTATTTAAGTATGTTTGGTTTGTGTTTTCATGCCACAATGGGCCATAGCTGAGCAAAACAATTTGTGTACCTAAAAACAAAGGCCGACAATCATTTTAACTGGAATGACAGTAAGTTAGCAAGAGACCGTTCCAATCACTACAGACACTGCTTGGCAGTATTACCATTGCATTCAAACTTTTTGGCAGGAGTTGTGAGAAGCAGTTTTCCATCCATCTCCGGAGGTCCTGTACAGCGAGCAATGCCAGGCTCCTTGTAACCGGTTTTCACCCAGTTTGACAGCCACCGTAAGTTACAATCACAATACAATGGGTTGGCACCAATAGCTCTAAAAACACAGGAGGATCTAATTAGTCTTGGATGCAGGTTTTCTGGGACAATTCAAAAACAGCAGGTAACATACACTCTATGACCAAATGTATGTGGACATCCCTTCTGTTACTGGAATTGGCTACTTAAGCTATAGGTACCACTTCTTCATACAATGACATTCTTGATCGTTCCACGCTTCCTACTTTGTGGCACCAGTTTAAGAAAGGTCCTTTCCTGTTTCAGTAGGATAATAACTAAGGTCTGTACAAGATGGTTCTGCAGAGATGGAAGAACTTGCCCTATATTGAGTCATGACCTTAACAAATTGGAATGGATGAACTGGAATGCTGATGCAAACTAGGGTTGATCACCCAACATCTTACATATAAATGGCATTAAATCGCACTAATGGTGTTACAACATCCAGTGAAAAAAGCCTTCCCAGAAAAATAGAGGCTAATGTTTTAGGAGGAAAGAGAGAATCAACTTCATATTAAAACCAACCATTGGTTTTTTAATGAGATTTTGGGCAGGCAGGTGTTCACATACTTTTGGCCATATAGTGTAACATTCTGAAAAAAGAAGTATGGGTCAGTGGGCTCTATCTGTTTTAGAAATACAGACAGTTGGAATTATAGATCTCAAAATGTTATTTATGGCCATTTTACAGTTTAGCTTCCATTTTGCACTGTTCTGCAACTCGTGATCCCCTGAATGGGACAAAAACATACTCAGTTGGTGAAGCTTTAAGCCAATCAGTATGCTGGGTATTTTTAAGATCCTTGTAAAATACATAGAGAGATATTCTATGTCTCTGTATATTTATATATGTATATATAAGAACAATACTTACAGATGGGAAAGAGAGGTGACATCAGAAAAGATCCCTTCTGGAAGGCTGGAGATATCATTCCCATGGACAGACCTAGAAAATGTATCAGAAATATAGAAACCAGCTCTTCTCTGGTTGACACCTCCTGCATGATCCAAAGCTGCTATGCCCCACTTCTTCTGAAGGGCAGCCATAGCTTTAACATGTCTGAGCTACAGCATGCAAGCATTTCATGACAAGCACAGTTCTATACTTACAGCAATCTTAAGGAGCGAAGACCCTCAAAAGCCAAAGGAGGTATGCACCGCAAGGAATTATAACTTAGGATCCTACAGGGATAAAGGGAATGATCGCATCACACTTTGTCAAGTCAGGGCAAATTCCTCGTCATATTTGTTATTAATGTAATGAATGTCACATCTTTAATACAACATATTGCAGAACATGTATCAAAATAGACATATAGTCTAGCAAATTTAACAGAGCTGAGACTGCTGGTTGTAGGTAACATTGCTCCTGGCCTGAAGAATGGTTTCAGATGGTAAAAAACACATTTTGGTTTAGATTTCTAGCACTAGTACTTGACTAAACCATCTCAGTCCCAGTGAAGGAAATCCAGTTTCCTATTAAATCAGAACATAGGTTATGGAGCCAAAATTCCAATAGTGAGCAGAGATGTGTCAGTTGTACATTGCAAAAGGTTCATTAGCAGATGCAGGTTATGCATTCCCAAATTATTATATTACCAGTAGGCTCCATACTGCTTCCTAACCCTCCACCCCTTCTATAAATGTATTTTATCTGATATTCTAAAGTATCCCAGTTGCAAGAGGTTCATCATCAGATGCAGGTTATACATTCCCAACTCATTATATTACCAGCAGGTTCCATACTGCTTCCTAACCCTCCTGCCCTTCTATAGATGTATTTATATCACAGTATGGCCACTTACAGTGTGGTGAGTTGGCTCATGTTGGTAAAGGAGGAGTTACTCAGGGAGCTGATTTTGTTGTTGCTTAGATCACTGTAAAAAGACAGCAGATTGGAATCATTAGTGAAGAACAGTCTGGCCTTGCTCACCTCTAATAACATCTATACAAGCTGCACAGTAGAACCTATAGGCCTCATTAAATTGTATGCCATTTCCACATTAATATCCTCATGAGAAGGAAGAGCAATATTCTCTTTAAACATCTAGAGATGAGAGCAAGATGAGTGGATACTCCAAGCAAAAGGTTGTCAGGGGAGTCCCAGGAGTACTTAATAACAGATATGGCTAATGGTGCTATTAGGCCAGGGGTTCCCAACCTTTTTTGGCCCGGGGACCAAAAAAAAGCCAAAGGACCGGGGGGTGGGAGGGGGTCAGGGAGGGGTTGGGGGGGGGGTCGGAGGGGATCGGGGATGGGTGGGAGGGGTTTGGGTCGGGAGGGGTCAGGGAGGTTGTCGGAGGGGGCCGGAGGGGTCAGTGTCCAATTTGGGCGCGCCGGCGTCAAACGGTGTGCACCAGTGTCAAATTCAGCGCACCACATTCATTGTGTGGCGGCCCAGTTCAGGACTGTCCGCAGCTCGGTGGTTGGGGACCCCTGTATTAGGCACTCTCTGCATGTGGTACTAGAGAACAAGGCACATACTGTATGTACCATAATATGCCCTTGCAAGTCAACTTTCCTTTAATTTATTGATATGGAAGCCTCTGTTTATTACATGTAAGCCCTTCAAAATAATAAATCAAACCAAGATGTATGATAGAAAACAGTTAAACACTGTGTAAGTGAAAAAGATAATAAAAATGAAGAAGTTACCATTTAATGTTGTAAATAGTAGGAGGTAGGAGGCAGAATATACATTAAATAGGGCACATCTTTAAAGGTGAAGGCTAGGATATTATTATTTACTTAGAAGGACACATAGAAGAAAGGTTTTGGAGCTGAAAAGCAGGTGTTTTCAAAAGAGGAAAAGAAAGGGAAGTGGTTCTTACCAGGTAAAGTCTGAATGAGGAAGAAGCAGGTTACAGATAAGATGGGCTGAGGCCACCTAATGTCTGGCACTATGGGAAATGTCTAGAATTCCTGAAGAATGGCAAGAACTATAAAGTGAGACCTGGTGCTTTGTGCATCCAAGGCATGCAAAGTCTTTCATTCTTCCCTTTCTAAAGGCTCTTTTTATTCAAATTCTGTATTGTGCGCAAAAAGTCTGTAAATAGACTGTAAAACGAGATAGAAAGGATAGAAAAGGGATTTTTAGGGATGGAAAAGAAAGTATTGGCCTGTGACCTCCGAGGGGAAAGTTCTTTGAACAGGAATGTGCATGTACTTACATTGTGCAATAAATTGACATTTTTAAAAAATATTTTAAAGGCACTTCATCCTCTTTCTATCAAAGACTGAAAGTGATAGGGGTGTATGCAACTTTCCCTGCCAGTAAATGGGAGAGGAGACATGGTGGCTCTGAGAGAGGACACTCACACTTTATGTTACAGGTATGGGATCAGTTATCTGCAAACCCATTATCCAAAAATCTCCGAATTACTGAAAGGCCCATAGACTCCATTTTATCCAAGTAATCCAAATTTTTAAAAATGATTTCCTTTCCAGGTATGTTATCGAAAATGCTGGGTAGCTGGGGTTTTCCAGATAACAGATCTTTCTGTAATCTGGATCTTCATACCGTAAGTCTACTAGAAATCATGTAAACGTTAAATAAACCCAATAGGCTTCCAATAATTAATTATATCTTAACTGGGATTAAGTACAAGCTACTGTTTTATTATTACAGAGAAAAAGGAAATCATTTTAAAAAATGTCAATTATTTGGATAAAATGGAGTCTATGGGAGATGGCCTTTCTGTAATTCAGAACTTTCTGGATAACAGCTTCCCACATAACGGATGTCATGCCTGTAATACTATAATAAATTCATTCTTTATTTTAGAAATACAAAAAGACCACCACATCCGGCGTCTTCAGTATATATTTAGGATCAGCGCATTAGAAGAGGAGGCACGTTGGTTTAGGATCTGCGAGGAAGCATAAGGAGCCCTACGAGAAGATGAGGGAGAAACACAACCGATTGCACTGATCTATACTTACACCAGCTGTAGATATTTGAAACTGGAGAGTTGTCCTGGTACCATAGTAAACTGATTCCCATCCAGGTAACTGCAAGAGAAACCCGCAGAGAGTCAGGTCTTGCTGAAGGAATTCTGGCCACACTCATTCTCATTGCTGGTCTCATTGCTGCCAGCTAATATCAGTAAAATCAATATTCATTCTTATTTTCTCATGCAAGTGCTGAAATGATTTGATCTGAGGCAATTCTCCTATCACTTGCCTCTGCTTTATATTAAATATTTGCTCAGGAAAACTGTATCCTATGCATAAGAAATATAGCTACACCGTAATGGGAGATTCAACGTTAAAAAAAATGCATTCACCGCATGTATGTAAAATATTCTATACCCTGGCACAGGTTAATGGGGCCGCATATACCTATATACAATTTTTCAACATCAGCCAGCAAAATAAATATAACATGCTAAAAATGCATGCTTCCTATTCTTTTAATTAAAAAAAAGCATCATTTATTATTGATCATTAGTTATAAATCATTAACAGTTCATTATCTTGCTTTCATACTTACTGCCTCTCTTGTACTGAGCTGAGTTAATTTCAATAGCGATATTGCGCTCTGTACAAACAACCTCCTCCACTTTACCCTTTGTTGTGAACATTTAGGGGCACATTTACTTAGCTCGAGTGAAGGAATAGAATAAAAAATACTTCGAATTTCGAAGTATTGTTTTAGCTACCTCGACCATCGAAATGGCTACTTCGACCTTCGACTACGACTTTGAATCGAACGATTCAAACTAAAAATTGTTCGACTATTAGACCATTCGATATTTGAAGTACTGTCTCTTTAAAAAAACTTCGACCACCTACTTCGCCACCTAAAACCTACCGAGCATCAATGTTAGCCTATGGGGAAGGTCCCCATAGGCTTTCTAGTCAATTTCTGATCGAAGGAAAATCGATCGATCGATGGATTAAAATCCTTCGAATCATTTGATCGAACGAATAGCGCTAAATCCTTCTACTTCGATATTCGAAGTCGAAGGATTTTACTTCGACAGTCAAATATCGAGGGTTAATTAACCCTCGATATTCGACTGGGAATTGAAATCCTTCGACTTCGAATATCGAAGTCGAAAGATTTAGCGCATATAGTACGATCGAACGATCGAAGGATTATCGAACGATTCAAAGGATTTAAATCCAACGATCGAAGGAATATCCTTCGATCAAAAAAAGTTAGGCAAGCCTATGGGGACCTTCCCCATAAGCTAACATTGACTTCGGGAGCTTTTAGATGGCGAACTAGGGGGTCGAAGTTTTTTTTAAAGAGACAGTACTTCGACTATCGAATGGTCGAATAGTCGAACGATTTTTACTTTGAATCCTTCGATTCGAAGTCGTAGTCAAAGGTTGAAGTAGCCCATTCGATGGTCGAAGTAGCCCAAAAAGTTTTTTTACTTCGAATCCTTCACTCGAAGTTAGTGAATCGGCCCCTTAGTGTGTTATGGAGAGGGTTTACCTGATCATTAGTAATCTCATTTTCTACCTTGCAAAGAACTAGAAAATTAAAAACATGGAGTAACTTCCTGTTTCCCTGAAATCGCAACTATAGATTTTTCATAGCCCTATGAACAAAGGGCTATACTGCAGGAAGTGTAATGTAAATAGTGCAACTCATGATTATTGCTTCATCTTCTGAAACCAATAGGTAGCCTAAAATGATAAAAACAAAGCAAAAGTTTGGGCCCCTGGAGGGGCACCAGTAGACTCGCCCTGGGGCCTCAATGGCTGACATTCTGTCTGGTTTCTCAGCATTAGACTGCACCATACCATAAGTTATAGTTTTTTATGAAATCACATTTAGCAGTTTATTTTTTAAAGATCAAGTTGTGTTTTGCCGAAAAATTTTAGTTTTTTCGAGGGCTGTTTAACTAAAAACTCTAATTATTTGGGATAAAAAAACGGAATTTCTTTGAGATTTATTATACCTCGAAGCTAGTTATGGGCGAATTTGGAGCGTCTCGCTGAAAAATTAGCGAATTTCCCACGAAATTCGCGAAACCGTGAAAAATTTGTGAAACGATGCCAGCGTCTCGTTTTTGACGCCGGTGTCTGTTTTTGATGATAACGTCCGGGGAATTTTCACGGCGGTTTCGCAAATGAATTCGCCGGCGGCGAATCGCTGGAATTTTCCTGCGAAGCCGCACCTGCCAAATAAATTCGGCCATTACTACTCAAAGCTGCTAACAGGCCAAATCCGAAAATACTCCGGCTAAAACATGTCGTGGTGATGTAGAAGTCAGTGGCAGAGGTCCCTTGAACCATTTGAAGATGTTTTTTGCCTTCGAGATTCTCAGGTTTTTTACGGTGTTTTTTGCTCGAAAACTCAGTTTGAGGTATTTAAGGTTTTTTTCACTGATATCTTGATCAATTCAAGTATTCAAGCCCCCCCTTGATTGCTTTCAATCAGGTTTTATCATAAATAAGCAAACATTCGAGTTGTTCTTTTATTCGAGGTAGAAAAAAACCTCACAAACTCGACCTTTGATAAATAACCCCCTTAATATTTATACAAGGAAACAAACTGTAAGCACATCCCTTCTGTGCTTCACACATATCAAGCCATAAGGCAGCTTTCACTTACACTTATAAAATCCGAATGTCATTCTTTACTAGCAATTCAATGGAAAATAAATATTTCCTTTCACGTAAAACAAAAAGTATCCAGTATATACAGAATAATTCCTTTTTCTTGTTTTATACCAGAGCAGCAGACAAATCGTTTAAGTGTATTTTAGCAGGTTAATGTTGGCTCACAGCGAGTACTGATGGATAAAATAGCGGGAATGTTCTTGAGGCCAAATTGCAGCAATTTCACTATTTTAGACTTCATTTTAACGAGCTCAGATCACTGCCTGGGATTCTTGTGTGCGGTGGCAAAATAGGTTCATCAATAACAGGAACAGAAATGACATAATGGTGTATTAAAGGGCTTAGATACAACAAACGCTTTGTTCTGCTCCCGTATCTAGGGGATGTTTAGTTCACTATAGTACATCATGTATTTCTATGTCCATTTAGCCACAGGAGGGCACTGTTTCACAAGTGTCAATGGCTTATACAGTGGTTTCTAGTTAGTGAGGCAGAACACAGTAACTGAGCAAAAAAATTACCCTTATTTAATTAATTAATATAGAGATAGGCCAGGTACTGGTCAGGCATTTGCAATTGGTCTTCATTTTAATTTTTGGGCTATATTTCTATTCTACCTCTCTCCAGCCTGTAATTAAAAATAGTATCTGACTTTCAGAGGCATTGATACCAGCAACCAGAATGGGGATTATTCCCCAGCAATGATTTAACTAGCAGGGAGCAGACTGTGACCCTACTCAATGCCCTGGTTTCAGCCTACCAGACTACCCGTGGTAGGTTCTAGACTACCCATGTCATGTTCCAGACTACCCATGGCAGTGGACACACAAGGCCTGTGGTCGTGGCTGACAGTGAGGCCTACAAGTTTCTAGTTATGCCACTGATCCCGAGACTGGATTTTTTAGGTTTAATTTTTAAGCAGAAATCTTTTTAGTCAAAATCTCCATATAAATCTTTCGGTCTATCTGCCTGGTTGCTATGCTATGTTGGTGCCCAGCCACCAGATCCTACAGTCCTACACCAGCCTTTGCTTTGATTACATGCTAAAATGCAGGTCACTTACTGAGCTTAGGGACCCACTCACAATATACAGTACACATAGAATAAAAATGTCACAATATAAGGCTGATTAATAATTAATACAGATAATTACTACATGGCAGCACAGAAACCAGTGCAATTAGCATCAGAATTTAATAATCAGCCCTGTAGCATCAGTTTATATTACAGGCCAACCTCATTTTCTGCTGGATAATTTGTGACGACCCCTAAGCTTAGCTTCTCAACAGCTGCTCAGAGCCCACTGAGCATGTGAGTGTCACAGACACTTTCCAAGATGGTGACCCCCTGTGACAAGTTTGAAGTCCTGGATCATTGATGCTATTGAGAAGCTGAGACTTTAGGCTGGTTCAATAAGTTCAGTGTATAAAATATGGCATTTTTAGCCACATTCATTTTTAGGTTTTAGTTCTCCTTTAAGAGACGCACATTGGCATGCTGATGATTATTGGGCCAAATGATCATATCATACTGATTTGGACCACTGTGTCGGTGGAGAAATCTGATAAAGATCTACTCATTAAGCATTTGGCAACCTCCCAAAGAAGTAGACCTGGCAATGTGTGGCCAGCTTTAGGTGGAGCTTGGGATCTTCTATTTCATAGTTGTTAAAGAGCCGTCAGTGCAGAACATATACAAAGTTACTCACAGCTCTGTGACATTCTTTGGGATTCCCTTGGGCAGGGACAAGAGGTGCTTGTTGCTGCATCGTACTACAGTGTCCAGGCAGGTGCATTCCTGAGGACAAAGAGGTTGCGGCGCACAGCTCAATTCTTCCTGACCTGCCACAGAAACAAGAATGATTGTCAATATGATTCATTTAGGAAGTTTCACCATTTCAGCAGCATAGTAGAACTCTATGAAGAACAAGTTGCACTAAGCAAGTCACTAAACATCCTCAGTAACAGTTGCAGTTTGTATCTATGCATCCTCCTGACTTAAAGGATAAGTAAATCTTTAAAATAAGTGAATGTAATATTGATGGGGGCTATTCTAAGCACTTTTGTCATTTACATTCATTGTTTATTTTTTTTTTATTCCAAGATATTAAGGGATACATGTACTGTTAATATGAATGAATTTTGTTCCAACAGTGCCACCTGCTGGTCACTTTCCCACCAGTCTGAACACCAAGTAGTTAAAGGGATACTGTCATCGGAAAACATCAGTTAATAGTGCTACTCCAGCAGAATTCTGCACTGAAATCCATTTCTCAAAAGATCAAACAGATTTTTTTATATTCAATTTTGAATTCTGACATGGGGCAAGACATTTTGTCAATTTCCCAGCTGCCCCTGGTCATGTGACTTGTGCCTGCACAAGGAGAGAAATGCTTTCTGGCAGGCTGCTGTTTTTCCTTCTCAATGTAACTGAAGGAGTCTCAGTGGGACATGGGTTTTTACTATTGAGTGTTGTTCTTAGATCTACCAGGCAGCTGTTATCTTATGTTAGGGAGCTGCTATCTGGTTACCTTCCCATTGTTCTTTTGTTTGGCTGCTGGGGGGGAAAGGGAGGGGGTGATATCACTCCAACTTGCAGTACAGCAGTAAAGAGTGATTGAAGTTTATCAGAGCACAAGTCACATGACTTGGGGCAGCTGGGAAATTGACAACATGTCTAGCCCCATGTCAGATTTCAAAATTAAATATAAAAAAATCTGTTTGCTCTTTTGAGAAATTGATTTCAGTGCAGAATTCTGCTGGAGCAGCATTATTAACTGATTCATTTTGAAAAATTTTTTTTTCCCATGACAGTATCCCTTTAAGGAATTTGTCAGGAGAGAGAAAGAAGCTGCTTGGATGTTCTTCTGCTTAGGAAAAAAATTAGAAACCTATCTCAAATCTTTCCTAAGCAGAAGAACATTTGAGCAGCCTCTTTCTCCTGACGAATTCCTCAACTACTTGGTGGTCAGACTGGTGGGAAACTGACCAGCAGGTGGCGCTGTTGAAAAAAAAATTAATTCATATTAAAAGTCCCAGGGCCCACCTTGACTCCGCCTTCACAAATGAAGGTGCGCTCGGCGTGCATGCAGCAATGGTAGCGCGCATGCGCAGACGGTGCTGCGCATCACCAAAAATTTTTTCCTGCCATTTGCAACATTGGAAGAGGGGTCTGGCCCAGTGGGGGACAATGAGGGTCGGGACCCACCGGGTTTTTTTCCTGGTATCCCGCCAGGCCAGTCCAACCCTGTTAACAGTACATCTATAGTATAGTATCTATATCATTGAATAAAATATAAATAAATAATGGATGTAAATTACAAAACTGCTTACCGTAGATATTAATAGCACCCTCATCAATTTTACATTCACCTATTTTAAATGTTTACTTATCCTTTAATGGCTTACATGGAGAAATTTGCTGAAATGCACGCTCAGTACTCTGCCCCAGGGTATCTGATTCCCGAAAGGTAAGTAACCCAACTGGCATTAAGTTAGGCTCTGCTATGGAAGCAAATGCCATTTTCTGGAAACCACTGATGAAGGTTAATCAATTTAGAGTGTATTTCAGTCAACTAAACAGTGTACCATGCCTTTTCAAAATATATATATTTTTTGGAATTAGTCAACACTTCATAAATCTCTGGTTTTCCTGGTGGAATCCTAATGGCTCTTTGGGAACTAAGCAAATATAATAGGATAATGAGGTACCATCTTCACATCTGAAATCCGGGAAGGCCACATCTTGCAGGGGAATCTGTCTCAGGAAGTCTGGGTTTTGACAGCGGGGATTTCCAGTGACTATCTTCCTCTTCCTCAGCCAATCCCCAAGCCAAGCAAGTTGGCAGTTGCAGTTAAATGGGTTAGCCAGCAAGTTCCTGTGCAGACATGACACAAATAATCAGAAATTCAAGATGGTTGCCGTAATGACTTCACATGAACGAGCTTTTAAACCTTCCGATGGGTATTACATAATTAAAACTTAAATGAAATCCCAGTATCATAGAATTCTATAATTTAATTAATATCAGATCTCTGACACACAAAATGACTTGCACGTTACTTCCTTGTAATTTAATTATAGTAATTAAATAATACATTTTATTTTATAGTGTTGGATGATTCTAAATGACAGTTTTCGCTGGGTGCAGTCATTTGGTAGGGCTTCCAGGGAAGCTATTTTCTTTTCAAGTGTCATTTCCAATGTGAGAAAAGTCTTGTATGTTAAGATACAACATTACAGTACACCCAGTCATACACCAACGAGATCTGTTTATTTTATCAAGTGACCCGATCTCTGGACATGCACACGCTGAAATAAATCGGGCTGATCCAATTGTTGGCCCTTGGGGGCCATACTGTGGAGACCTGTCAGGCAAGGGACCAGTGTGGCCCTTGTCTTTGTCTATTTTTACACCATCCCAATAGATATCTGGAAGAATCTTGATCAGATTTTAAAGGAAAAGTAAACCAAGATATTGAAGGATACGTTTACTGTTAATATAAATGAATTTTGTTACACCTGCTGGTCATTTTCTGACCATTCTGACCACCAAGTAGTCAAGGAAGTTGTGAGGAGAAACAAAGAGGTTGTTCTGATATTCTTCTGCTTAGGGAAAAAAAATAGAAAAACTTCTCAAATATTTCCTAAGCAGAAGAACATCAGAGCAGCCCCTTTCTTTCTCCTGACAACTTTGTTGACTACTTGGTGGTCAGACTGGTCAGAAACTGGCCAGCAGTTGGTGCTGTTGTCACCAAATTCATTCATATTAACAACACATGTATTTCTTAACATCTTGGAATAAAAATAAAATAAGTAATGAATGTACATTACAAAAGTCCTTAGAATAGCAACCTCATCAATTTTACATGCACTTATTTTAAAGGTTTACTTATCCTTTAAATGGGCAGGCTGTTGAGAGGACCCCATAATTGGGCCAATAAGCTGCTTAAGGTGGCCATACACGGAGAGATACGCTTGTTTGGCGATGTCGACAAACGAGCGGATCTCTCTCCGATATGCCCACCTTGAGGTGGTCAATATCGTGCTGATCCGATCGTGGGCCCTAGGGCCCAACAATTGGATCCTAATGAACGGGACCGGGCGGTTGGATCGCGGGACCACATCAACGAACAGATGCGGCCATGATCCAACGGGATTTTTAGTCCCATCCGATCGATATCTGCCCGACTTTCGGCCAGATCTCGATCGGGGAAGCCCGTCGGGGGGCCCCATACACGGGCCAATAAGCTGCCGACTCGGTCTGTCGGCAGCTTTTATCGGCCCGTGTATGGCCACCTTTACTCTGTCTGGAGAGGTCAAGTCAGCAGTCTATGTTTACCCATGTATGGTCAACTTGTACTTAAAAGCAAACCAGTGCAAGAAAAGAAAAAGGAAAGAAAAAAGCAACTAAGCTAATAAAGGGCATAGTAGGTCTTAGTATGTTACAATCTGATGCTTTATTCATCAGTAGATCATTCCAGAGTTCCACTATTACTAACAACCAGATAGTTGCTTACATGTAAAGCTGGAAAAAAGAGGAGTAATAGAAGGGTAAACCAGAATAAACAGATCAGTTGCAAAGATAAACACCAAGGAGTCACTCTAGCACCTTAACTTTGATCCCTGATGCCAATTATATTAGACCTGGGCATCAGACAGTGGCCCCTGGTGTGGCACATAGATATTTGCACTACTCACAGAGTAGAAAGTGACTGCAAAGTGTCAAATGCTCCTGGGGTGATGGTGCTGATCTGGTTATCATATAAAGAGAGAAGGCGGACGTTCCTCAGGCCAGTGAAACTGTCATTATGGACACAGCTGACCCGGTTATTCCGAAGCATTCTGCAAGGAGGAAACGAAGAAAAAAAAACTATTAGTTACATTACAGGCATGACTGCCAGTGGAAATTGAATTGACAATAATATTAGTTTTAGCAGGAAACTAATTATCAGTAAAACACTGTTTGTTCACAGCGGATTTGTAAGCAATTTACTGTAATGAGAGGTAAAATTCTGGGGTAATTGGCATTAGACATGGCCTAACTTTGCACAGAAATAGCCTAAACTCGTTAAATCTCATTCGCTAAATGGACACATCCCCAGGTGCTACAGTTTATGTTTGATTTCTGTACTCTGCCAGCACAATTCCAGCTCTGCCCCAGTTATTGATCCTCATTATGGTCACAGATGCTTGTGCATAACATTTCTATAATACTGACCACAAAGTTCATTGCAAAAAAACTGCAGCAAAGCGATGTAAACTGACTCTATTTCTAAATTCAGACCCATTGGTAGTGTTGCCATGTAACGAATAAAAATGATGCTTGTTGCCAATGTTATTTAATAAGAAAAAAATAGATAGGAAGGCTAGAATTTGTTTTCTACAAAAGGTGGCAACCCTATTTGTTGTCAGGCTTTGCTTGGCCCTGATTTGTATTTTGATTGGCCGATACAATATTTAATACTGAGGGGCCCATTTACTTAGCTTGAGTGAAGGAATAGAATAAAAAAAACGTCGAATTTTGAATGTTTTTTTTGGGTACTTCGACCATCGAATTGGCTACTTCAACCTTCGACTACGACTTCGAATCGAACGATTTGAACTAAAAATCGTTTGACTATTTGACCAATCGATAGTCGAAGTGTCTCTTTAAAAAAAACTTCGACCCCCTAGGTCGCCACCTAAAACATACCGAAGTCAATGTTAGCCTATGGGGAAGGTCCCCATAGGCTTTCCAATCTTTTTTTTGGCGAAGAAAAATCGTTCGATCGATGGTTCGATCGAACGAATTGCGGTAAATCCTTCGACTTCGATATTCGAAGTCGAAGGATTTAACTTCGACCATAAGTAAATCTGCCCCTGAATGTACAGAGCTACTTTGTAGGAAAGAAATACATAGATAAAAGAAAATACAGGTACAAGTATGGGACCTGTTATCCAGAATGCTTGGGAGCATACTTTAAAGGGGGGGCACCTTTAAGGTGACTTTTAGTATGTTATAAAATGGCCAATTCTAAGCATTTTTCACTTGGTTTTTGTTAATGCTAATTTATATTGCTAATCTTTCTACTCAGGCCTCTCCTATTCATATTCCAGTCTCTTATTCAAATCAATGCATGGTTGCTAGGGGAATTTGGACCCTAGCTACCAGATTGCTTAAAA
Source organism: Xenopus laevis (assembly GCF_017654675.1). Classification (NCBI taxonomy): domain Eukaryota; kingdom Metazoa; phylum Chordata; class Amphibia; order Anura; family Pipidae; genus Xenopus; species Xenopus laevis. The sequence continues at coordinate 28,281,976 of NC_054383.1, forward strand.
TGCAAATTGAAGAGCCGCTCAATAAAAAGATAAATAAAAAAGAATAAAAAATTAAAACCAATTGCAAATTGTCTCAGAAAATCACTCTCTAGATCATACTAAAAGTTATCTCAAAGGTGAACCACCCCTTTAAGTCTACTTAAAATAAACAATAAGTGGCAGATTTATCAAGGGTCGAAGTGAATTATAGGGAATTCGAAGTAATTTCGAAGTTGAAGTATGCTCGAATTTAAAGCTTTTTCTACTTCGAAATTCGACCCTTGATAAATCTGCCCCTAAATGAACGCAATTGGATTGTTTTGCACCAATAAGGATTTATTATTTTTTAGTTGAGATTGAGGTACAAGGTACTGTTTTATTGTTACAGAGAAAAAGAAAATTGATTTAAAAAAATGTAATTATTTGATTTAAATATGAGTCTATGGGAGATGGCCTTCCCATAACTCAGAGCTTTGTTGAAAGCTCCGGATAAGGGATCCCATACCTGTATTACAGATTGGAAGGGTGTCTATATGAGAGGCTCAAGCTTTTGCAACACTTACATCGTCCTCAGTCCTTCCAGGCCCCGGAACATGCCGCTTCGGACCGACTCCAAATGATTGGCAGTCAGATGTAACTCGCTGACAGATGCAGCCCCTTCAAACGCCGCATCTTCTATTTCGGAAATTTTGTTGTTGCTCAGGTTTCTATAGAAAAAATATTTAAAAAAAAATCCATTTCTATTCAGCTGCTGTAAAACAACCATATTGTTTGGCTCTGTATTAAGGATAAGTGAAAATATCTATATCTATAAAATTATTGTAGGGTTAATTTATGCAACTGTCAATAGCAACTAATCAGAACTTTCATTTTCCAACATGTAGTATACTGTTCAAAATGAATTGCTGAATAGTTGCTATCGGCAGTCTGGCACCTATGTTTGTAATCAGCACCCAAAACTATATTTATATTATGCCCTCCTCTTTAATATTTAAAATCTTAAATCTTAGACCCACTTAATCTTAAGAGGTTCTCTTCTCACTGCCTAGAGAGTTTAATAAATCTCTAACTGGGATGTGGCTTAATGGCCCTTTAAAAATATGTGTTATTATTATCATTATTCATAATAATAATAATAAATGCCAGCATTTTTATTGTACAAAGCATCATTCAACAGCAGAACAGCAGTGTTTAGTTGCCCTTTAAAGAGATCATTTTATTAGCACATTTACTCACATTTTCTTGAGATGTGGGAGTTTTCTGAAAAGACCAGTGGCCTCAAGGGCAGCAATTTCATTGTTGTTCAAGCGCCTGTATCATGAAAACAAGAAAATGAACCTGAATAAACACATGTACATGTTATAAAGAACTCTGTGAAACAGCTTTTTTTCCCCACAGATTTTTTTCTCTTTAAAGAAAACGGTGCCACGATGGGTATTTGAGAAGAACCCTCAACATTTACCAACATTTGATAACATCCATTTCTGGGTATATTTAGACAAGAGTGAAAATAGTGGGGAACTCTCCAGCTCCCTGTTTACTTGTAAAGTGTATTTAGAGACGTATTAATCAATGTGTGAACATCTACAGTACTAAACATCTAGAGAGCAGTGAAATTTCCCTCTAGTGTGGTGAGATGAGCCCTATTTTCACTGTTATACTCTAGTGTTGGGAGAATAAATACGACGTGTTGAATTTCCACGTTTCGCCACTGCCAAATAAATTCACGAAACTGCCGCAAAAATTTGTTGGCGGAAATTCGCTGATTTTGACAAGCATCGGAATAGTCGCTAGCATCAAAACTGTCGCGCGTCAACATTATTTGTACGCCCATTGACTTTAATGCCTGCGTCAAAATTAACACAGTAGTCAAAATTATCGTTTCGGCAAACTGAAAATGGGACAAATTTGCCAATCGCTCTTCTTTGTGAAATAAACCATCCCTAAAATTGAATCTTTTGCACCCCCCTAGCTCCACATGCACCCCAAACTTGCATTGCATGTGCATGAGGACCCTCTAGTGAAAATCTTCCTTATTGGTACAGGTATGGGACCTGTTATCCCGAATGCTCAGGACCTGGGGTTTTACGGATAACGGATCTTTCCGTAATTTGGATCTTCATGCCTTAAATCGACTAGAAAATCACGTAAACGTTAAATAAACCCAATAGGCTGGTTTTGCTTCCAGCGTGGATTAATTAAATCTTAGTTCGGATCAAGCACAAGGTACTGCTTTATTATTACAGAGCAGAAATCTTTTTAAAAAATTTGGATTATTTGGATAAAATGGAGTCTATGGGAGACAGCCTTTTTCGTAATTCCGATCTTTCTGGATAACGGGTTTGCGGATAACGAATCCCATACCTGTACCAGCACAAAGATGGACTGGATTCCCACAAATAAATTTCTTTATTGGCTTCATCATATATTTTTAGGTTAATCCCTTTATCACACGTGATAAAGGAGAAATCCTGATATATATATAAAGCCGCATTTAGTCCCTAATGAGTTTGCATTCTTAATTGTTCCATGAAGAATAGAAAACTCCCGTGAACAGAAGAATAGGAAGACGAGAGATAATCACATTAGTACGAGAGATGGGAACAAGCAATACATCAAATCATATCTGTTACACTACTCATTTTATTCCCAGATTTAAAGGAGAACTAAAGCTTAAGTAAAGAAGTAGGTAGAAATGTTGTACATTATGTTTTGGGCTTCTGTACCAGCCCAAGGCAGCCACAGCCCTTTAGCAGTAAAGATCTGTGTCTCCAAATATGCCCCAGTAGCTCCCCATCTTCTTTTCTGCTGATTCACTGCACATGCTCTGTGCTGCTGTCACTTACTGAGCTTAGGGACCCACTCACAATATACAGTACACATAGAATAGAAATGTCACAATATAAGGCTGATTAGTAATAAATACAGATAATTACTACGTGGCAGCACAGAAACCAGTGCAATTAGCATCAGAATTTAATAATCAGCCCTGTAGCATCAGCTTATATTACAGGCCAACCTCATTTTCTGCTTGATAATTTGCAACAACCCCTAAGCTTAGCTTCTCAACAGCTGCTCAGAGCCCACTGAGCATGTGAGTGTCCAAGATGGTGACCCCCTGTGACAAGTTTGAAGTCCTGGATCATTGCTGCTATTGACAAGCTGAAACTTAAGGCTGGTGCAATACATTCAGTATTAAGAATATGGCATTTTCAGCCATATTAATTGTTAGGGTTTATTTATATTTTAACACTCATTCATTTGAAACTGTAGCTATGTTCTGCAAATAGCAAATAGAATAGACTGGAGAGTGTAAGTGAGTTAGATACATATTGTGATTATTGACATATGAGATTTGCAGTTGGGCTGCTATACTGACAGCTCTGCTGTGGATTGAGGAATACGTTCTGGGATCTTGGTAAGCTTCAGGTTAGAGCAATCCACCACATTGGATTCACATCGGCACTTGGGGGGACACACAACATCGCTGTTACATTCACTATTCAGCTGATAATCCTCTGTCCCTATAAAGAGAAAATAATTAGCATTTTCATGGAAGGGTACTCAGCTGTGAATATATTGCCTGAAATAAAAGGGGGAAAAAATCTATGGGAAAAAATTTATATGGTGCTGATTGTGATGCCAGGAATGGCCACATCCTTCCTGACGTGTTTATGAGTATGAAATATAACTGTCTGCAACATTGTAATATAGGATTTTTTGTGAAAGCTTTTGCAAGTCACCTTCACACTAATGCTTTGCTCTGGCTTGGGAGGGATATGGCTCATGGCAGTGTCGGACTGGCCCACCGGAATATCAGGAAAACTCCCGGTGGGCCCAGGTGTCGGTGGGCCTCTTGTTCATAAAAGAGAGGAACAAAGAGGCTTAATAATGGAAGAATAAAGTATAGTATGTAGAGAAAAGAGACTAGCGGGGGAATGTAATAAAAATCGCTAACGGAAAAACTATTCGCAATGCGAAAAGTTATGCCTTTGCGCGAACAAATTTTGCTTTGTGCGAATTTAATATAGCTTTTGCGAGCCCGGAAACTGTTTAGCGACCACTTCCGACAGTGAAAGACCATTTGCGAATTTTATCGTTTGCGCCAATGCGCAGTCAATGTAATAAAACTTCTTACTGAAAAAGTCGTTGTGTTTGCTCCAAAAGATTACGACACCTTCAAGCACTTCTTATGAGTGCGCAATTAAAATTCGCAATGCGCAATTAAAATTCGCAATGCAATAACAGTTTAAGGAACAATATTACATTGCGAGATGTGGATTTTTAGTCTTATAGGTGCGAATTGTTTTGCTCTTTGCGACTTTTATTACATTCCACTGTAGGAGAATAAAGAGGTTGAGTGAGGAGAGGAGGTATAATAGTTTGGAAAGTGGGCCCACAGTCTAAGGTTTTCTGGTGGGCCTCTGGTATCTCTGTCCCACCAGTAGAGAAGTGTCCAAAAACCAGCTATTGACTTCAATGGGAACCAGTCATCTGCAGGTTTTTTTTTGTGGTTCAGTGAGAACCAAAGCAATGAGAATTTCTCAACCGTTCCCATCGACTTTAATGGGAAACAGTTTTTCTTTTTAATGCCAGTGTGTAAACAAATCTTCAGAGGGGCCCAGCACACTCCAATCCCCATCCTCCCGTTCACTTCATGCCTCCGCCCACTTCCCGCCCAGATTCCGCCTACTCCCTGCCCAGACTCCGCCCACCCCCACCCAGACTCCACCCACTATCCTAGCTTCCTCGCTGAAGGTAAGAGAACGGCTAGGGAAGCTTCCTCTATAGTTATGCCACTGTCAGGCACTTCTGCCAGCAGGTGGCTATTATTTAGAAAGTTTAATAAATACTGTTCCCATAGAATACGCATGCGACTCATTAAGCAAATGCGTTATTAAGGAATCAATACTATTTAACAATTATGTGTCGCCTATTCAACTTGCTATTGTATGTGGCAATTATAGATTTGCATTACAGCAAAAGAACTGAATACACAATGACGTGTTCTCCGTTGCCTTTATTTTGTGATGCAATTTGTCCTTCATGATCGTGAGCTTGTGCGGCACTTTGCTCATACAAGGAAATAACATCTCGCCTTGGGTTTCGCCATGCACAGCCAGTCATTTTCTTTCATTCTCTCCCTAATTGCCGTGCAGTTAAATCTATTTGTTTAGGAGCAGCAGTGCCCAAACCAGGTTGTGGGTCTGATTACAAATGCTTAACAAATTGTTAGGATATTAAACAATATTTTAAACTTGATGTGAGGCGCTGCATTGCTATTGATTTTCTATAGTCTAACAAGATTACAAATGTGCCACATTCATCAAGGCAGCCAAATTAAAGTACAATCTGAAACCCTCTATGATTCCCATATATTAAAGATGACATACCTGGAATAAAATATTGTTCTTTTGCTGTAAAGAGAAAAGGTTGCGTATTAATACTTTGATGTCGTGTTTTACACACAAACGCAACTAAAAGGGGCACACAAATACTCTATGATACTCACACTATGAGTATCCCTGAACACTATATACAGATATATAACAATCTATCATATGATAAAGGGACAGGAGTTTCAATTTGGGGAGATCCTAAATAATCCCTTTTCTATATACAGGTATGGGATCCATTATCCATAAACCTGTTATCTAGACAGACAGTTCCCAATTACGGAAAGGCCGTCTCCCATAGACTCGATTTTATCCAAATAATCTGAATTTTTAAAAATGATTTCCTTCTTCTCTGTAATAATAATAAAACTGGATAGAAAGACGAGTTATAAAAAGTAGCAACAACATTAAATTTGTAGCCTTACAGAGCATTTGTTTTTAGATGGGGTCAGTGACCCCCCCCATCTAAATGCTGGAAAGAGTCAGAAGAAATCAAATCATTTAAAAACTATTAGAATAAAATAATGAAAATCAATTGAAAAGTGGCTTAGAATTGGCCATTCTGTAACATTGTAAAAGTTAACTCAAATGTGAACATAAGGTTGGAGAGCCCTATATATCTATACCTTTATAGGTATATCAGTTGCTGGGCAGTGTATCAACCTAATCACACCTACAGTTCAGTGCCGCTTGAAACTTTGCCGTTTTGGTGTATGTCTTTATTATGAGCCCATAAACTGAAATCTAAGTACTTTTCAGATTCCCCAGTGTGCTGCAATAACTTTGTATATATGATTATTAAGAGCAGGGGCAAGGTTCAAAGTGAAAAAATTGGAACAATCTGCCATGGTTTTTGCATTTTGTTTCCTGCCCCTGCATTTTAAAAAATTGCCTCCAGTCTCTGTACTCCATAATGGAGTACATCAAATCTGCTTTCCCTCATTAATACAGCACTGCCTGCATTGATCAGTCCTATATTCATGAGCTGGCCACATGGGGGAAGCACCTAGGTGTAGGGATGCACCGAATCCAGGATTCGGTTCAGGATTTGGCATTTTTCAGCAGGATTCGGCCGAATCCTTCTGGCCAGTCGAACCAAATCCGAATCCTAATTTGCATATGCAAATTAGGGGCGGGAGGGAGATTGTGTGAGTTTTTGTCACAAAACAAGTAAGTAATAAATATTTTCCCCTTCCCACCCCTAATTTGCATATGTAAATTAGGATTCAGATTCGGTTCGGTATTCGGCCAAATCTTTCGCTAAGGATTCGCCTGAATCTTTCGCAAAGGATTTGCCCGAATCCAAAATAGTGGATTTGGTTCATCCCTACCTAGGTGTCTCCTCTCCTGCCACCTACACAATGCCGATGTTGTATGCCATCCATTTGTACTGTGCTCTGCATTTAGAACCAGATTTTCAATACGCTGCTAGGCACAGCCAAGCCCAAGTGCTTATTAGAATGAGAACTATAGTGTTCCCATAGTGCTCTTGCAATAACCCCATTGTTCTCCATGGATGCTGTATTATTAATATGAGCAGCATGATGAGTACAGGGTTTAGGGTGCTCCATAAGTCTAAGAGCTGTCCAGTCCACTATAAACCCAGACAGATTCCTTCAACCCCCCTCATCAGTAGAGCAGGATGCCCAGGCTCATAAGAAGAAGAAGAATTGCTCAATTCTCTCCCAGTTTCACTCTGCTTCTCTTGTTACATAATTAAAGAGCATGATATTCCTCTGCTTGTAGTTTATCAAGTTTAAAATGATGCTTGCATAATGATATGTTATTAGGTTTCTACTTTGAGAAGTTACTTCTTTGTCATCTTCTTATGACTTGTTATGTGGTTTAGGAAAGGAAATAGCGGCAGAGTTTATTAACGTAGAACAAAGGTGAGTCCAAGCGACTTACAGTGAATTCACCTTCAACAAGGATAGGTCTATGTATAGTGGTAACAAGATAAGCAGATTTAAAACTGGGTTCCTTTATTTTTCACAATGTAATTGTGTTATAAAACTATTTGCGTTTCATTTTTTAGTGACCCCATCCCTCCATTAACTTATGTTCGGTCAGTCACATGACATTACCCACAATCCCTTTGGTTCTTAGAGTCTTACTGCTGTCCAGCAACAACTAAATAAAGTGAGGTTTGTGTGAGCATGGGGAACTATGAGGCATTTAGGGAAACAGCCTGCACACTGCAAGAATCAACCAGCAAAAAGCATTACAGTAACAAGGCCTCCTAATCCACTGAGCCCAGAGTTTCTTTGTTAGTTGAGTTTGAGTTACCTGAACATCTGAACTTCTTGCTTTTTATCTGGCCAATGCGTTTGTTGGCGAGTCGCCGGGGGCTTGCACAACGTGCTCCACTCGTCTCAATGGGGTTTGTTCTCAAAAAGTCTGCTAGCCACTTCAAATTGCAGTCGCAGATAAAAGGATTCTGTGCCAAGTGTCTAGATAGAAGGTTTATTGATATATTACATCTGCTCTGAAAGGATTAGGGACTACGGTTTGTAATAATGAAAGAATAAGCAACAGCGTTAGTATGGTAGGACTGTATGTGATTGATATGTTTTTAAGGGAATGGTGATGTGTCATTTTCTTCTTTAATTCAAGGGCAATGCCACTCAAGAAGGTTCATTTACCAAGTGTTAGAATGTTTAGGGCCCAAGTCCTATGGAAATGTATGGAACACTTGTATCCATGGTGCAGAGCAAAGTGTTATCAGGAACAAGGAGGCCATGTAGCAGACAGAAAGTACAGGGCTCCCCAGTACTTTATAGTGATTTGGCCGGCCCGCAGGTTCAGGTCAACTTCCACACACTTTTTTGTGGCTTGTGGGCGGGTTCAGGTTGAGTTCTGCCTTAAGGTGGCCATAGAAGTAACAATTATGATCTTTCCTGGAAAAGATCTTTCCAGGAAAGATTGTTCGCTTCAATACACATGTGTTGAGCTGACGATTCAGCACTAACAATGGCCAATATTCGGGTGCCGAGAGCCGAGACTTCTACTGATATCGTCTCCCACTAAACGCACCAAATATCGTACGGAAATTTGCTTTGTACGATATTAAAGGTGCGTCCACGGCCACCTTTACTTACAGCTTTTGGTTCCGGCAGCCTCCATTTATAGGTGCATATCTGCCCCATTCCTTTTGTGATGTCAGAGATGGGCAGATCAGGTGCAGGTCTATAAATGGTGGTCCCAGCCGGGTTCGGGTCTGGTGAGGGTAGGGACTGGGCAGGTAAGTGTCAAATTTTTGTCAGCATACACATCACAAGTGCCTTGTGTGGGAAGTAGTTTCTAGTGGTGCCAGATGTCTTGACTTTTTCTCTGAGAATATTGCAGTGATCATTATCCCTGGGGGGGGGGATTCTATTGAAGGGAATTTTGAATGAACACTCTCATACAACATCGGTACTTACAGAGTCTGGATAGCACGGAGAGCAGCAAAGGTGCCTTTGGCCAAACTCTGAATCTTGTTGTCGTAAAGTGACAGAAGCGACAAGTTTTGTAAGTCCTGGAAGGTGTCAGCTCTGATGCAGTTTATTTTGTTGGCATTGAGAAGTCTGCAATCAGATATAAACAATGGGATCAATGGGAGACAAATGCGGATTAATGAACAAAATCATTGCTCTCATAACAGGTTCCCCTAGGCCCCCATATGCAGAATTGGCCCAATGTATAGAAATATTGGGTAAAGATCCACTCATTTTGTGACCTCCAAGAGGGTCTTATAATGTATGCCCACGTTTAGTCCTATAAAAGCATGAAGGCCTGGATTTTAGGGATCACATGCCACCCACGGACTGTATTGGAAGAAAGGAGCCGCACTGGGAACTGGGTTGAAGATGCAAATTGCTGTCAAATCACTGAGGGGAGGTGCTTTGCCAGCTGACCCGGGGGTGCAAAAGATATAAATTTGCTTCTGAAACTTTGGGTGGTGGTCTCATATACATAAAGGTATAGACTAACTGAATACTAACAGATAATAACAAATATGAACTTTAAATTAAACAACTGTTACAGAACTAGCATGATATGAAGACCACAAGTGCTTGCAATCAATACAAGTCAGTGTATTTTGACTGGGGTTGCTCCTGATTTTAACACCAGCCTTCTTACATCTCCCATCTCCTGGTCTTCCATTAAACCACAACCTGGCTGCTAGGGTAAGAAGGACCCAAGTGCAAATTTTTGAAAGCAAACATTATCTAAATGAGTTATCTAATGAGTAAATTCGCAGGTGAATTACCCCTTTAACTGTCTGAATGAAATGAAATCGGACAAAAAAGAAAATAAAACAGGTTCAAGGTGAACAAATTCAAGTGGAATTAAGCATGAATAATGTGAGGATCAATTCAAGCATCAAAAATTGTCATGATTCTAGTTAAATAAAATTTCAGATGAACTGATAGACCCATACCGGGGATTAGGGGAACATAGTTACCTACATTCACCATGACATCATGCCAGAATCAATAAGAGGCCCATTTATCAAAGGTGGAATTTCAAATTCATGTGAGTTTGTTTCAACTCTTATAAATTTGAATATACTCGAAATTCGATAGTGAGGTTGTTTAAGAAAAAATTTGAATATCTACGAATATTACCGACCCGAAAACTCAAATGAAATTGGACTAAACTCAAATCGAGTTTTTTTTCCGAAAAAAACCTTGAATGTCAGAAAGGCTAATAACATCTTCAAATTGGTCACATGACCTCTCCCATTGACTTAAAGGAATTGTTCAGTGTGAAAATAAAAACTGGGTAAATAGATAGTCTGTGCAAAATAAAACATGTTTCTAATATAGTTAGTTAGCCAAAAATGTAACGTATAAAGGCTGGAGTGATTTGATGTATAACAAGTCAGTCAGGACACTACTTCCTGCTTTTCAGCTCTCTTGGTTTACACTGACTGGTTACCCTGGCTACCAGGCAGTAACCAATCAGAGACTTGAGGGGGGGCCACATGGGTCATATCTGTTGCTTTTGAATCTGAGCTGAATGCTGAGGATCAATTACCAACTCACTGAACAGAAATGTACCATGTGGCCCCCCTTCAAGTCGCTGACTAACTCAGAGTTATAGAGCTGAAAAGCAGGAAGTTGGATTCTGGCTGTTTTATTAGACATCCAGTCACTCCAGCCTTTATATATTAAATTTTTGGCTAACTAACTATATTAGAAACATTTTTTATTTTGCACAGCCTATCTATTTACCCAGTTTTTATTTTCACACTGAACTATTCCTTTAAACATGAACTTGGCAGGTTTAAGGTGGCGAATAGTTGAATTCGAATTATTCCCAGGGTATAGGTTTGATAAACCTTGAAATTCGAATTAAAATTTGAATCGAGTTTGGATAATTCACAATTCGAATTTGAGAGTTTTGACCAAAAACTTTATTTGAAAATACAAATTTGCATTTACCATTCGACAATTTAATAAATCTACCCCTTATAAGTGTTGCTAGATGTTGTATTGCACCTGAGGAAGGGGTTCTGACCCCGAAAGCTTGTGCACTCAATAAATCTGCATATGAATTAAGGCATTGCCTGGACATTTTGGTGTGCTCCTTCCCACTTCACATATCTAGATGTTGAAAAGCCATAGTGATACAATCTTTTAGAGAAAAGTAAGTAGTGGCTTATACTATCTCGCATTTAGTCCCTGGGCCACATGATGTGATGATATATCACAATACCTTAGCATTATGATGAAATGGTGTGATTGACTGAGGTATAGGTGAATAGAGAACAATGTCCATTCATAAAATGTTTGGGGACAGACCCTGGAAAGAGGATTTATTGACAAATGACCTTACAAAAAGTTATGGCAGTACTGTCTTTGGACGAAAGTTTTGAACCTGTATATGAGGGGTAAAATGACTGTTTTGAGTCCATACAGGGGCCAATGGAGAAATAGACCTGTGTGTAACTGTTCTTCCCAGGTGTTGCTACGAGGAGCACGTGCCTTTGGCTTTGTATAATGGAAACCAATTATACACAAACAAGTCTGAATAGGATGAAAGTATCATCAGTCCTACAAATTATGTCTATATCACATACTTTTGCTACAGGAACTGACAGTTTGTTTTATTCCTCTCACACATCAGGTGCAGAGGAGGGTTCTGGGTACATTCATCAAAATAACCCAACTGAGGGTAAAACATTACTTACAGCAGCTGCAAGGCATGAAGACCACTAAACACACCTTTGGGAAGGTCTGTAATTTTGTTGCCATATAAAACCCTGAAAAAAAACCGAGAATTTTGTTAGTGTTTAGAAGACAACCTTTCAGTATGTCCACAAGAGTGTTGGACACCAATTAAACATGAACCATATTAAGTGGTTTAAGTACAGACATGGGGCAAGTCACAGACATAGAATAAGTTAAGTATGCAGACAGTTTTTAATGGCGCTTATACAAAGTCTGAACATGGGGGTTTGATTTATAAGAGAAGGGCATATACCCTGTTTTCCAATCACATTTTTGTTTTCATTGTTCTAGCTGCACTTATTGGTTTTTATAAACCCCACCTCTCCAAGAGTATGGTTAGCAATGGAACCAGTCTATGTACCTATTCCGGCACTGGGACTAGCTGTGGAATTGGTCCCGTTTCGCTTCGCAAAATGCGGAAAGTTCGAAAGTTTTCACAAAAAAGTTATGAAATTCAAGCGTTTTCATAAAAAAATTATGAAATTCGAACATTTTCCAGGAAAATAATCGGAAATTGACGCTTGCAAATTTTCACGGGAGATTCATGGATTTATTCGGAATGCGGAAATTCGCTGCACATTTGTGCCAGGCGAATTTAATAGCTACATCATTATACACAACACAATATCTGGCGGCCACTTTTATTTACTTGAATAGTATTAGAAAGTGTGCTAGGGTCTCATTAATAACAAGACCCCATACAGTTGAACCCCCTGTTTCTCTCTAATGGCTGCCCCTGGATGTTGCTCTCAGTGGCCTCAAAGCAGGTGCTTATTTTTGAATTCCTGGATTGGAGGCAAATTTTAATTGCATAAAAATTAGATCAGTCAAGTAGAACATCCAGTAGGCTGCTAGTCTACATAGGAGCTACCAAATAGCCAATCAGAGCTCATAGTAGACTTCCCTAGGCAGGGTTGGACTGGGGTGCCCGGGACTCACTGGGACTGCTGTCCAGGACCCCCCTCCGCCTATGGTGCCACGTGCATGCGCAGATGCATGAATTCAATCGGGAGAGGGGTCTGGCCCGGCAGGGGCCCATAAGGGTCGGGCCCACCTGTTTTTTTCCCAGTGTCCCGTCGGGCCAGTCCAACCCTGTCCCTAGGGACCTTTTTTCATGCTTGTGTTGCTCTCCAACTCTTTTTACATTTGAATGCGGTTCACGGTTAAAAAAAGGTTGGGGGCCCCTGTTCTGCACTGTCAGAGCCAGGGCTGCGTAGTTTAAAGCAAAGTTTATGAAAAGTCTAGAACAAGGTGGAAATACAACCACAATAATGAGTTAAATGGGAACCTAATAACTGCATGTGAATACATGAAGCTTTCGCCTCCATGCAAGATGACACATCCTCAGATAATTTGTTTGCTTATTATAGTTTTTTTCAGTGTTGATAATTGGAATTGGTTGTAGCCCACGGCATCTTCAGGACCGGCAAACCAAAAATACACTCTGGCCGCAGGGAATAGCAAATCATCAGACGAACTTTCACCATATCTAATATGCACGGATACATTAATTAGCGTGGATCTCCATATGTATGCGAAATGAATTCTGAGTTATGGGAGATACAGAGAAGAGTCTGGGGATCCCCGGCCCGATGCTCAGTGGCAGCCAATGCCAAGTTTCAACTACGATGAAATTAAAGGGATAAAGTACCATGGTTTATAGGTAGGGTTTAATATGCTGCTTTATTGTCTTAAACAGGCAGTTATAAGGAAAATTTGCCCTACTTAAAGGCAGAGTTCGCTTCTAATTTATGTTTCCATAAATGTTTAGAAAAATCTCTGGCCTTAGGTTATTCTGCTTAGAGAAACTAATTATCTCCATATCTGTATTTTTGAACTGCACACAGGGCTGCTCTGTTGAAGTAAAATTAGATATAATTTTTACTATTTAATGAACCTGTGCTGGTGAATAGAAAAACCTAATAAAAACTGCCACATGGCCTTGCTGAGTATGTAACTCTCAAATATGGGAGTGTCCTAGTTTTAAAAAGCTGTAAATATAAATGTATTGATTACAAATCCTGGTCGGTCTAGATTTTTCTCTCGCAGTGGGACCATATTGCTGAATATAGCAATAAGGGCTCTCTGTTGCTGTCATTTAAATATTAAATAAACTCAATATCAACTTATATTTTAGTTGGGAGCAAATACAAGGTACTGTTTTATTGTTACAGAGAAAAAATGAAATAATTTTTAAAATTTGAATTATTTGATTAAAATGAAGTTTATGGGAGACAGACAACCCATAATTCAGTGCTTTCTGGATAATGGTTTTCCGGTTAACGGATCCCATACCTGTACTGCCTAGGCCTTGACTGGGTAGGGGTAAACCCTATAATTAGTGCAGCCCGGCAACTTTCATTTAATATACATGCCCCAGAATTTTCAGCTGGTCTGTTTATTATCATTGTTCCACAATTGGTGGCTTCAGCCTTTTTGTCTGCTATGGTTTCCCCCTGCTGAAAGTATGGCGCCATAACTCCTAAAAAAAAATCCCCCCACTGCTGTCAATACATATTCTGGAGAGAATCACCTTTTTATATGATTACCACAAATACAAAAAGTTGCTGAATTCTGAACCAAAAGGAAGCTTCAGGCTAAATGTATACAGGTATAGCATCCTTTATCCGAAAGCCCCAATGTACAGAGAGTTTACAGGAAGGCCATCTCCCATAGAGATGATAATTGATTGATTAATGATAATTTTTAAAAGTGATTTGCTTTTTCTCTGCAATAATAAAACATTACCTTGTACTTGATGATAAATAAGCAGCAACAATTCATACTGGGGCAAAATAAGCCTGTTGGGTTCATTTAATGTTTAAATACATTTTAGCAGATTTAACATATGCCAAATTAAGGAAAGACTCCTTTTCCGGAAAACCCCATTTTGGATAATAGATGCCATAGGCAGGTCCGGACTGAGAATTAAAACAGGCCCTGGCATTTCAGGTACATAGAGGCCCAATCAGCCTACACAGAGGCCCAAACAGCCCCCATCAGCCCACTAAATACTGACTTTCTATGGCACCTTATAGCAGCCCCTCTGGCATTTGCCAGAACCCACAGATTGCCAGTCCAGGTTTGGCCATAGGTATAAATATAAATGTAAGTAAAAATGCCAACGCACAAGGAAAGAATGTTCTGGGCACCCAACTGTTTAAGACAAATACACAAAGAAGAAACTATACTTTACCCTTTGAATAAATAAGATTTATTTGCATTATTTACATCCAAGGCAGCACTCAAGGTTTTCTGCTGTAGCCAAGCAGCCCTACTGGAGCCAATCAATAGGATCCACTTCTTTAAGGCCGTTTTTACAGCTTTGTAAATCACTGTGTATTTAAGGAGAATGCTTAATTATGTTTTTCCCTATATGAAGCTCTAATTAATCTGAAAGGGCAGAGCTGCCGAAATCTCATCAATTCCAGTTTCCAGACGGCAGAAAGTAGTCACATTAAAATTCACATCTTCCAGAGCAGCCATCCCAAACCTCATTGTATTAAGATCCCTTTCTGGGGTAATTGGGTTTATGCAATTGCTGCAAGAGCTGTGAGCATTGATAGCAGATATTTACTCTCCCAGTATGACACACACGGCATTTAATACAGGGGGTAATATGATTCCGCCACAAGAATAAGATTAAAATCTGCCTTACATAAGGAAAGTCTGCGAGCGCGCCACATGAGCTCATACATTTTGAATATTTGTGATGTGCTCTTTCTGTAATTGAATTTTACTTGACCACACAGGCTGAATTTGGCTTACAGGGAATTAAGAGAGCGAAGACCCTGGAAAGCGTCGGGGGCGATCTCCGAGATTTGGTTGTTGCTCAGGTCTCTGAAACAAAGGAAGAAAAATAGTCAATGAGAAATGACATTGCTTAACAACACTGGGTATTCAGTTCAGATACTGGAATGCAACTCCCAGCAGCCTCAGTGCTTAGAGCCAGATCCAGACTGAGATTCAAAATAGGTCCTGGAATTTCGAATACACAGCAATGGCCAGTAAAAATGTTTCTTGATGCCAATAAGGCAAAAACATAAAAATATAGGATGGCCAGTATTTTTTTGTAGAAAAAGTAGCATACAGCTGGGTCAGTGTTAGTACCATTGTTGGCTGTTCTGAATATACGTCAGCGTCATTTGAAACTATAAATCACTGCTGTTTGTATTCCGTTGCATACTCTACTTACATTCTGCGCAGCTTTTTGTAGGGTGAAAAGGCACCGGGTGGAACAGATTTGATACCATTAAGCTCCAAGCGTCTATGGAAAAAAAAGTGAAACAAAGGTTAGCGTTGAGGGCCAGCCTACACTTTCTATGAACTATCATTCTTGTCAGAACAGTATGCTAAGTATTTCAAACTGGATCTCAGGTCTACCTGGCCCCTGTCCTTCAATGGGAGACCTGATCATTTCCATACTCTGATATTCTGATGGAGCTTTATCATGTTTCTTTCATTTATTAAGCTCTGTGATGAGATTTCAGGAAGTAAGCAAGTCTTGAGAGATCCCTAGAAACATTCCAGTGCTAGCATAAGAAATTTATGAAGACGAGGCAGGAGATAATTTACATAGTCCATGCATCTCACACGCTCATGCCCTATGTTTCCACTTCATTCTAGCATTATTAATAATTCTATCAGCTGGCACTGTGCCAGGCAAAGTATACGCAGAAGTGCTTTATGTATAAGAAACGCTTCAAAAAGTTACATATCACTACTGAATAAAAGCACTTTCATGTCAAGCAAAAAAAAAAATTGCATTTTTAACATATTTTAGAGAATCCCAACATGGTATTCATCTATGTTAAGACTTGTACTGTAGACACATTCCGGCAATCACAGTAACACTCCCTCTCCACCTACTGGATACAAAGCAGTAGCATGGGGGCTCAGTCTCAAGGCCGTTTAGGGGAGAATACATATTTACTCTTCTAGATCCACCGAAAAGCCCAGATGGAAGGTAAATAGGGTTAGATTTGGGGTTTCATAGATTTAGAACCTTGTTGTGAGCTAAGGGGTCCTTGACCAATGGTTGGACCTTCAACCTTCAACTTGGACTAAAATAGTCTAACAAACACTGCTCCATGTATGGTGCCACCAAGTAGTAAAAGTATATAATTTAATTTCAAATAACTTCTGATTGGCCAGACTAGTCTCTCGGGTATAGAATAGAATACAGATCAAAAATTAGAACAAAAATGACAAACAATAGTGGATGTCCACTTTTTACCCCCCTTATTATATTGACAAGTAGAGTCGGACAGAGGTCAGATGTGGAGCATTTTAGTCTTAGGAGAACACCACCACAGGAAGGATGTTTGGATGTTCCTTAGAAAAGTCTCTGCCCAATTTTTGCACAAAGAATAGGTGGGTCATGGGCAGGGATCAGGGCACATTATTTATAAAAACCCCACTAAGGGGCTTGGAGCCAGCACAAAAAAGAACATGGGCCTTCTCCTGTAGAAAAAACAAGTACCGAAACCAAAATTACAAACTGCTTCATAAGAAGCGGTAAAACTATTACTAACAATTATATATGAAATGGTTTCTGAGCCTTATCAGCCATGCACAAATCAGAGACAAAGCTTTGATGGAAACTTAGCCTACATGCATCATAATTCCAGCCATAAAGTGCAGTGCGCCTCTCTGAGCCTAAAGTGATGGGCATTAGCTTGCAATGGTACTTATAATAAGCTCCAAGATAATTCCAAAATATGTAACTCCTGTCAAACAATTGCTCACATTGCAACATGATTATTCCTATTTGAGCATCTATTTTTTTCAGGTTGGATGGTCCTATAATGTTTCTAAAAGACGTTTTTAGCATACAGCAAACCAAAATGATGTTGATGGCCACATATCTGAGGTCTGCCACAAGCCAAGTTTTATCTGTGGCTGTATGTCTATGGAACTATCTGTCAACCTGTAAATCCGTGGCTGAGCTGTGAGTTGTTCTTATTAAATTTCACTTTATAACAGCACTTTAAAAAGGCCTCTTTACA
Source organism: Xenopus laevis (assembly GCF_017654675.1). Taxonomy (NCBI): domain Eukaryota; kingdom Metazoa; phylum Chordata; class Amphibia; order Anura; family Pipidae; genus Xenopus; species Xenopus laevis. Next base: position 28,299,577 of record NC_054383.1, read on the forward strand.
GATTAGGTTTCCTCCGGTGTCCAACAAGAGACATAAATCCTCACTGAATCAACATTTAGCTGAGCTCTCTATTATGAGGGTCATGCTGCATAACTGGATTTCCATAAGACGATTATCTGTGCTTGAACACTGAAACATACAGAAGACTTGAGCTACAGAAGTACAATTCATAGATGATAAAACAGGTATTAGCCAGTAGTACAGAGAAAAATTCAGATCTCCCTTCTAGATACCAGAGTGGTCCAGGCAAGCAAAGTGAAGGGAAAATGTGCCTTGTTACTGATATTAAAATTGTATTGTGCCTGGTCACCTTAGCATGTGCCCTTTTTAGAGCCGAATAAAGATCTCAGGCATTACTCAATTAGTACTTCCTCAAATGACTTGCTAACAGCCCCCCAGACAAAAAGACAAAGTGACCTGTCAGATGTGCTTGTGAAGTCAAAGGACCAAGGTTATTAAGGCACAATTCATTACATTTAGGAAATGTCAACACGGGGGACTGTGTAATGATTTAGTGTTTTACTAAAGCGCATGTAATGCTTTCGGCTTCATTGAGTCTTACTATTGGAGCACAGCTGTGTAATACCCAAGTCATTTCAGCCTCGCAGAAAACTGGACAGTGAGAGTCATCAGCTATAATAGCACTGCAGTAATTATATGGGGAAATTGTGTCTGGCGCTGTCACACATGGTGAGGCAGGTCTACATTAAGCTTTTACCAGCCGAGCTAAACCACAAGGGTCTATGGTGGAGGCTCAAGTGCACCTGTTACTCACCAGACAACAATGCGCATAGTAGTTGTCATACAATGTGTCTAACATGTCAGAATGACTGAGTATGATGGTACCACATTTCATCACCTCCGGTCTACAAATTGTTACTATATTAAGAACTCAAGCAACAGACCATATTCGTTTGAACCTGAAGTTCTTCTGAACATTTAATGTGATATTTTAACATCCTGCCTGGGCTCGAATCAGTGACCTGGTATTATCAGTTTTGTGTGTATTACCTCTGCTTTATATGACATTTATGGTCCTGGTTCACTACTATTGTTATCCCTGTATTCCCAAGTACATATGGCCTGTTTCACCTGTTGTCAATCTTATCATGGGTATTCTGAGTTAATCATTAGTCTGGCTATATAACCCCCTGCTCTGCCCATTATAGGTCAATCGTGCTTGGTCCTAGGTGCTCTGTAACCTGTGTTTGCTGTTCCTGCTACCTGTTCTGACCCAGGACTGTTCCTGACCTTGAGTTTGTCTCATGATTCTGCTCCTGTTATCTGGTTCTAACCCAGCCTGTCTGACTACATCCAGCTCCTTCCCAGAGTATATGGTTGGCTCCCTTGCCTGTACCTGTGGGAGTTACTAGATTCTGGTGTGGTAAGTCATGGCAGCACCCGAGTAGCCGAGGGCCAGGCCCAAAGACAAAGGTAGTTGTTATAGGCAGAAGAGCATGCATAGACAGGAATCCCGTTACTCCCCTGTGGTTTGGGTTCAGATATTCAGATATAGTCCAAAAACCTCGGAAGTTCACTGGCTTAATGACAATTTAGAGAATCCAAAAAGAGGGGGCTCAATACAAAGATAGACAATTAAATGAGTGGTTTTATAATTGGAGTGGGCGTGTATTTTAGAGCTGTGACAGGGGGGCTTATCATCAAGGCCAGTTAGGGTTAAGATTGGGAAGAAGGGCCATTTGTTCTCCTAGGTATGGTCAGTTAGAGTGAAATTTGGGGTGATGTTTATTTGCCATCCCAGATATTCTTGAAAACTTAAATGAACAGCTGATCAACTATATTTTCCTATATCTGTAACCATTTCATGAGCTAAAGTGTTGCCTGACTAAAAATTGGACCTTTATAGGGGGCCTGGTCAAAGTTGGACCTTCAAGTTGGGCTCTACCATCTATTTGTCAATCACTCCATCCATCAATTTACCTATATGTCTCGATATCTGTAATCTGCCACCTGCATTATCAGTTGTCTTATCTTTCCATGGGTACCTTTACCTCTCCAGAAATAACTCTGTCACTCCTGCAGTATATCTGTCTCTTTAAACCCTTTATTGTGCACCATTTAAACAATTCATAACTTGTGTATTGTAAGATACAATATACCCTCTGCTGCAAATGATACGAATATCAGAAGTCAACTTCTGAGTTTTCTGAAAGGAATATAGTCATACAAGTCCTTTTAAGTGACAGTAGGCGGTATATTATCCCTTATATCTGTGCTCTTTGTCCAAAAGTGTTTCCTTGGCAACTGTCTGTACATGTCCAGAAATAGAGTGTTCTGTGCCTTGCTGTATCTATACATTCACGTGTTTGTATCTTATCAGTAATGGCATTTGAAGCTTGATAAAAGGGGAAAGTCCACTTGAAATCTCTTAAAAGTCTGATTGTTTGCATATTCCTTTATTAAGAACTTATATTGACTTATATTCACCTGACACGTGCTGGTGATTTTTAGACATATATATATATATGTGTGTGTATATATATATATATATATATATATATATATATATATATATATATATATATACATAGCAAGGACTTACAATTCCTGTAAATTTCTTTGTTGTTTCACAAAACTAATTCCAGATTTGGCCAGGGCCCCCTTAGTTCTTAACAAGGATATAGACATAGGAAAACATTGGTGTCATTCATCTCCAACACTAACTATATCTAGGACAGAAAATACACATTTACCCCATATCTCACCCTAACCAACGATCATGATGCGATTTCAGGTGTATCTACAGAGCAAAACTGCATTTTTTTTATATTTCACCCAGATAAACCTTCCAGTTGAGTCCATCCCTTCCAGTCCTCCGGGCCCACTAGGGGGGCAGCCCAACATTTTGAGAACCATCACACTAGAGTGCACTATTCATTTTATCTGTCTAATACCCTAACAAGGGGCACTGCACAACATCCTTACCTAAACACAGGGGTGCAGATCAGCAGAGCATTATTTATACTGCAGACCTCACCTTTGGCCATGTGATTATACTGTTATACTGTGTGAAAAGTACGCTGTATACAATAACACCAGGGTGGGAAGCTCATTATTCCCAAACACACTGTACAGACTAATTACTGCAACCAATATAGGCCCAAACACTCCTGTACTGTACAGACTAATTACTGCTGCCAATGTTGTGACAGATTTAAAATAGGAAACCATTTTTTTCTATTTGTTATTTTCTCTTCAATTAACACTTCCACAAGAACATACAGTATTACTATTCATCTTCCCCAAGTCCAATAAAAAGTGGTAAATAGTGTCACTGGATATATGTGTGTGTGTATTCATATGGTGCACATACATAGATAGATGATAGATAGATAGATAGATAGATAGATAGATAGATAGATAGATAGATAGATAGATAGACAGACAGACAGACAGACAGACAGACAGACAGATGATAGATAGATAGATAGATAGATAGATAGATAGATAGATAGATAGATGATATATAGATAGATAGATAGATAGATAGATAGATAGATAGATAGATAGATAGATAGATTAGATGATAGATATGTGCTTAGTTCTAATTTTGCACACACTAAAAATATGGGCATAGCAGAAAGTGAGTGGGGTTTGTCCAGATTTAGGGTGGATGACTGTAACAGGGTATAGTCTGGGCAGTCTGGAGGTCTAACCTAAAATTACCCAGTTTTTAAATTATTATTATTAACATGTATTTTTATAGCACCAACATATTCTGCAGTTTTGTAAAATAAATGTGTTTATACAAAGAACAGACAGCATAACATACATAGAACATACATAGAACATACAAACCGATACAAAAGGTGAAGAAGGCCCTGTGCAAAAAGAGCTTACAATCTAAAAGGGGAAGGGATTTAAACACAAGGTGTGGGAGTGGGCAAGATCAGAAAAAAGCAAGGTGAGAGGTGTAGCAAATGGTATTGCAGTTGGTTGCTAAACAGAATGAGGGCAGGCTTCTCTGAATAAGTGTGTTTTAAGAGATCTTTTGAAAGCAGAAAGGTTAGGAGAAAGTAAAACATACCGTGGGTATGAGTAGTATAAGGAGATATGTTATATGTCAGCCTTCACTATTCTCCACTTATGGTGAATAAGCTTGGCTGTAGTTAGGAAATATTCAAGGCAGTGGGAGATATTGGTCAGCAGACGGGGCAGACTATCAGATAGTATAAAGCTACAAGGCCTTGTTAGATACTATGAAAACAATTATGAAGAAGTACTATAAAGAATAGCAGGCCATATATTATTGGCATATGGCCCCAATGTATTAATTGGTGGTCCATTTGTAAAAGTTATCAAGTTAGAGGAGGCTGCCAGATTTCCAATCTGGAAATAGAGGTTGAAGCAGTCAAACAAAGAGCATTACTCCAGAGGCAGATAATGCAGCAATACCTCCAATTGACCACCAGAGGCAGCATTGCAATATTTACCTACCCACACTGCTGCTACTGATAAAACATGTTATCTCCCTACATGATACATATGCAAATAGGCCCAGAAGCAATATTCTGCACACACATTGAACTAGATTTTACAGGGAAATTTAGTAAAGCTGAACCCTTAGAATGCTGTACATGAGGCATTTCCCTTAAATATCATTAATAAAGCAGAAAAAACTGCAACTAAAATGTCAGTACTGAAACAAAATAAAGGCAAATAAGAGCATGCATTTGCACTCAGTTTATAATAGCTTTGTTTCCCCGTGCTTTTAATTTGCTATGCATTACTGCACATTAGGCACCAAAATATCCATGTCAACTTGCTAGAAGGGAATATGATTTCCCCGCACAATCCTAATGCTTCTCATTAACCTCTCCCGTAGAGGTTAAGCCCAGTTCCTCCTCTCAGCGCGGCATCAGCGAGGGTTAGAAGAAGGCGCATACATAAAAGATGCTCCAAAATGCTTTCGGCATAAACATTCTGAGAAGAGCAAAGCAGATGTAATGGGAGGGAATCAGGCTCGCTTACTGCACTATCGACATGTTTAAGTGCTTTTACCTGCAGGTCTTCTGTAACATCACAAACCAGAGAGCTTGAGTTAAAAACTTAATGCACTGTGGGTGGATGTATTTTGAAGAACTTTAATAACACCATTTAGACTACTCTTAAAGGCAAAATAAGCCCCTTTCCTTGTATGTCAGTTTAATATCTGCAATAAAGTATCAGCCATAGGCAACCTTAAGCAATCTATGGCTTCCAGTATTCATCCGCCAACTCCTTCCTCTCCCAGTGTATCATTAGAGCAGAAACTCTTCCTACATATAAAAGAAAAGGCTTAAATCTGTAAAGAAAAAAGGCTGTTACTATGGATACCGAGGTGATAAGATGGTCAGCTAAACAGATAGCATGGAAGCGCTACCTTTCAAATAAGGAACATTAAAAAAAAAGAGTTTACAACAGCTTTTTTGACAATCCTCATAGGTGCTACCAAATGGTCAACCAAAGCCCTTATTTGGCACCCCAGGAACATTTTTCATGCTAGTGTTGCTCTCCAACTCCTTTTACTTCTGAATGTTGCTCACAGGTTCTAAAGGTTGGGGATCCCTGTTCTATAGGAAGAAATTGTCCTTCAGTCATTTTATATGATTCCTATTGGAAGTTTCCTCTACAGCAGTGATCCCCAACCAGTGGCTCACGAGTAACATGTTGCTCTCCGACCCCTTGGATGTTACTCCCAGTGACCTCAAAGTAGGTGCTTCTATTTGAATTTCTGACTTGAAGGAAAGCTGTAGTTGCATAACAACCATGTGTACTGCCAAACAGAGACTCCTGTAGTTTGCTAGTCCACATATGAGCTACCAATAGCCAATCACGGCCCATATTTGGCACCCACTGGACCATTTTTACATGCTTATGTTATTCAATTTTACAATTGAATGTGGCTCACAGGTAAAAAAAAAAAAAAGTTTGGGGACACCTGTTCTACAAGAACCAGTTGAATGCTATTGGTATTATAGGTATGTTCCCTATGGAATACATTTGACATTATTCATTATTCTTTATGTAACTCATACACAACCACAAATAACAGCCCCATCTACACTAAAGCAAGGAAGGGTTCCTAACCCATGGAGCTCTAGCTACTTTCCTTATTCCAGCACTAGAGCCAAAGACTGCACAATCTATCAAATCTCCAGGGTACACTTCACATCTCACTTGGTTCTCAAAATCGCAAATGCCTTAAATAAATATGGTGGTCGGGTTCCATGAGTACTTACATTTCCGTCATGGTTTCAGGGAGATTTGCAGGTATTGCTGTGAGGCCTTTCCCCCGACAATCTACAATGCCATTACTACAGGTGCACATTGCTGGGCAGGATCCAATGGAGAGGCTGCAGATCTGGGAAGTGGATGGATCAGACTGACCTGTAACAATAACAAAGGGTTTAGGGCCAACAAATGGCAACAAAGGAACTGGCAAATAGTGGGGTTCATTAACAAACAAAACACTGGGCTCTTCATTCATAAATTGGGCAGCAGCATCACAAATGTGGCATGGCCCATTGCCCAATACTTGGGTCATCGAACATTTGTTTGTGCCTTATTTTCCGAGGTCAGATATGTAGGCCCAATTCATAGTGCCTGTGTCTCTACAATTATCACATCATCAGTCGTTTAAGTAGTTAATAGGCCCTGTGTAGCAGAATTAAGATGTATGTTAGCCTAAAAATACAAATAAAAAATTTTGCTTAATATAAGACAATTTTATTCTAGACAACTTTCTAGAATACCTTACTTTAAAAAATGCCGCTTTTTTTGCAAAATGTAATTGTAAATAAAAAGTCGCATTTGTACTGCTGGTTTGGAATCATGAAGGAATATAGCAGGATTCACCTCACGTATAAGTTAAAGAACACAGAAAATGTGCAATGGATGTACACCTCTTTGTTACTTGAGGCATTTTATTTTCTGGATATCCCAAGTTCTCTCTTTCTTTACTATTCTGTAAAATTGTAATTGTTTATCGGCTTGCAAATATTGCTTCTCTTTTGTCTCATGCACTCATCGCTGCCTCTCTGCTCAGCCAATCCCTGGTGGATAAATCTTATTGCACTGATGTAGATTCATCTTTTGGAGATAGGTAATCAAATAGGAGCAATGTGAAAAGCAACCCCACAATGCTTCCTTCCATAAGAATAAATAATGCAAGTCCAGTGTAATTTGTGCCCATTAAAATACCATACACAAAGTGCCTGCACTTAATTTCCCTCATCTATAATTGCACTTTTCTCCAATTTGCTGGTTGCACCTTCTATTTTCTATGAGGCACGAGGTACAGCCTGCTATAAGACACAAGGGAACAGTGCAGTTAACTCCTGCCTTGCCCAGACAGGGATCCCTTACTCCATTGCTGCTGCAGGTTCACAATTTTATGTCAGTGGGGTGCCCATGGGACCCACACAATTATGCTTAAATTCCAGAAAATGTTTGCACTGCAGGGAGAAAATATTAAAGTGCTCCATTTTTTAAAAAATTGCTTCTTAACTCATTTCTTGCCATGAATAAAAAACAACACAATTCACTCCTTTCCAGCAGTTCTGCCTTGTGCAGTATTAAAGGGGAGCTAAAGTTTAAAATAGAATAATGCTAAAAATGTTATATGTTGTATACTAACAGGGGCGATCCTGGCCCCTCTGCCACCTGAGGCAGCAGCAGTTGCTGCTGCCCCCCCTCCCCCGGAATTTCGCTCTTAAAGTATCAGGAGCAGCATTTTTGCTGCCCCTGGTACCTAGTGGGGTGCTCGCCTCATTGGCGAAGCACCCCTGTATACTAAACATAAACATTAACTTACTACACCAGAAGCCTAATTAAATAGTGTGGTCTGGGCTTCAGTTGGTAGGTTAAGCTTAGGGATCATCATAAATTATCAAAACAGCACAAGTCAAATAATATCTGCCATAGAAGCTGATACAGCAAGACTGATTAATAATCAGAATATACAAACTGCACTGGGTCTGCGGATACAAATCTCTACATGGTCGCCGGCTGCTCTACAGGGAAACAAACAAAGCTGCTCGAGGTTAGGGAAGTAATGTGGGGGGCTCCCTCCTGCCATTTGAAAGTATGATTGTTTCCCTGCAGAGCAGTTAGAGACTGTCTGAAGTTTCCTATCCACAGTAGTGATGTGTGGGTTGGGTTTTTCCCAAACTGCACCCACTCGCGACCTGCCCTCCCTCCACCCGCGCCCGCCCAAACTCGACTTCTGGACCCACGCCGACCCACCCAGCTGATGACATCACAAAAGGGGCAGGGCGAGCAGGCGCGCGTCTATAAAATGTCAACCCGGAAGTCAGAAGCCGGCATTTGTAAGATCGCTGGTGGGTAGAGCAGTCAGAAGAGCTCAACTCACTCCCGCCTGAGAACCAAGGGAGGTGAGGTCGGCCCGAACTCGCCCAACCCATGGGTAAACCGCGCGTCCCGCGGGTATAGGCCTGGCCCTACACATCACTAATCCACAGCCAAGGAGGGATTTCACTGCATACAGTCAGGTTTATTATAAAAACGTTACACGTTTTTTAATTAAAGTATATTGGAGATAGGTTTCTTTTTCATTAAAGAAAGTACAAATGGGATTTTATTTTTTTGCCTTTACATCCCCTTTAACTGAAAAACAGCATTCCCATAATTCAACCACCAAATGAAAATGCAGTAATCACCAAACCCCATTTTTTACTGTGCGGATAGAACATTTAATACCGGAGAAGAACATTTCATGTAGGAGGAAACAGCCTACAGTGGGATTTTCAATTGCAGATAATACTGTTAGGGAAAATGATTTTGCATCACTGGAATTCTGAATAGCAAAATTCATTTACAAGTGACGAATGATCCTGCACTTAGAATGAGAAGCAGCTCGGAGAATACAATAGAAACGAACACGCATCTGAGTATTAATGCAGAAGAGCTGCCTGCCACTGCCATCAGAGCTGATCTTACAGCAGGAAGAGAAAGGCCAACCTGAAATGTATCAAATTATCAATGGCACATGTATTTTGCTATGTATGGTACATACTGTAGTACGGGTATGGGATTCGTTATCTGGAAGCAGGGTATCCAGAAAGCTTTGAATTACAGAAATGCTATCTCCCATAGACTCCACTTTATCCAAACAATCCAAATTTTTTAAAATGATTTCCTTTTTCTCTGTAATAATGAAACAGTACCTTGTACTTGATCCCAACTAAGATATAATTAATCCTTCTTGGAAGCAAAACCAGTCTACTGGGGTTACTTAATGTTTACATGATTTTCTAGTAGACTTAAAGGATAAGTAAACCTTTAAAATAAGTGAATGTAAAATGGATGAGGATTCTATTCTAAGCACTTTTGTAATTTTTTGTCATTTTTTATTTTGTTTTTAGTCCAAGATATTAAGGGATACATGTGCTGTTAATATGAATGAATTTTGTTACAACAGCGCCACCTGCTGGTCAGTTTCTGACCAGTCTGACTACCAAGTAGTCAAGGAAGTTGTCAGGAGAAAGAAAGAGGCTGCTTTGATGTTCTTCTGCTTAGGCAAAAAATAAAAAACTTTCTCAACTATTTCCTAAGCAGAAGAACATCAGAGCAGCCTTTTTCTTTCTCCTGACAACTTCCTTGACTACTTGGTGGTCAAAATGATGGGAAAATGACCAGCAGGTGGTGCTGTTGTAACAAAATTCCTTCATATTAACAGTACCTGTATCCCTTAATATCTTGGAATATAAACAAAATAAATAATGAATGTATATTACAAAAGCGCTTAGAATAGAACCCTCATCCATTTTACATTCACTTATTTGAAAGGTTTACTTATCCTTTAAGGTATGAAGATACAAATTACAGAAAGACCCCTTATCTGGGAAACCCCAGGACCTGAGAATTCTGGCTAACAGATCCCATACCTGTAGTCATATTAAACAATGGTAAACCTGTGGGTATAATACAATGTAAGGACAAAGCCCACTGAGGCTTGGCCCTGGTTATTTGGTGGGTCACTGACCCTCATAAAGAGGACAGCTTACAACTACAAAAACATCTTTTTCCCAACATAACAACAGAAGCAACAACCCCTGTGGCCTTCTTAACCAATTACCTGTCCCATATTTCATTTGCTGGTTTAAATAATGTCTGCACATCTCTTCTGCACGCAGTAAGTTCATCAGCAAGAACGCATAATAAAAAAAGCGAGAAGACCTCAGGGCACATACAAATCAAATACCCAATAAGATCACTAGTCGTCCTGACGAAGGAGTTCTTTGTACCAGTGAAATGTTGACTTAATTAAAAAATCTCTTTGACTGTTTGATTTGTGAGTGCCCCAAGGTTTGTTCTTCTTTGATTTGATATTACTCTATCAGCCAGGACAGCTGTTGCTTAGAAGGCGTCCCACAGAATACTGGGGGAGACTTTCAACTCACTGTCTTTCTATAAGAATAACCAGTAACACGAGAGCTTTGGTAAAATTTCTCATACAAGACTGTAACCCAAGTATAGTATATACTAGTCTCCTACGTTTCATTTTTCATCATGTTGTCTCTTTGCATAGGTCTCACGCTGCACTTTCTCCTTCAGCAGCTGTTCTTTATTTGCACAAATCCCGGAGAATACCAACAGCTTGCTGTATAGGAAAGTCTGCAGTTTAACTTGCATTACATCTCATATAACCCCCGTGTTCCAATTGACTATACCTGTTGCTCTATCGATATACATATTTAAATATTAAAGTTTGTGGGCTCGTTAGGCTCCTTAAATGGATTCTGTCATAATTTTTATGATGTAATTTTTATTTCTAAATTACTCTGTTTACGCTGCAAATAATTCACTCTACAATATAAAATTTAATTCCTGAACCAGCAAGTGTATTTTTTTAGTTGTAATATTGGTGTGTAGGCGCCATCTCAGGTCATTTTGCCTGTTCATGTGCTTTCAGAAAGAGTCAGCACTTTAGGATGGAACTGCTTTCTGGCAGGCTGTTGTTTCTCCTACTCAATGTAACTGAATGTGTCGAAGTGGGACTTGGATTTTTCTTTTGAGTGTTGTCCATAGATCTACCAGGCAGCTGTTATCTTGTGTCACAGAGCTGCTATCTGGTTACCTTCCCATTGTTCTGATGATAAGATGCTGGGGGGGGAGGGGGATAATATCACTCCAACTTGCAGTACAGCAATAAAGAGTGACTGAAGATTATTAGAGTAATAGCCACATGACTGGGAAACTAACAATATGTATAATCCCATGTCAGATTTTCAAAATTAAAATCATGGGCAAATGTTAAGCACCCCCCAGTGATTATAATCACTCACCCAAGGTCAGGGTTTTTTTTTTAAAGAACAGAAGAAACAGCCCAGAGTATCAGGTAAGCAATTATAACCAGTGGGGTTGCCTGGGGATTGGCCAAGCATGAACTATCTGTGTAACATTTTGGAACATTTCAACGAGAAACGGGTTTATCACGTGAAAAGTCTTGGACGAGATTCAACTTGAGATGCAATTCTTAAAAACATCTCATGGTTTAACACTCTATTGAAGTCTATGGAAAAAAACTGGAACTGATTTTGGAGAAAAGTTTTTTTCTTCTCAATTGAATCTCGTTTATGATTTTTCATGTGATGAACATGAGATAATTTTTTCTCACTGAATTGAATCTGGCCCTTTATGTCAGTGGTTCCCAAACTGTTGTGGTGGCTCCTCTAGAGGGTCTCCAAGTGGTGGAAGGGTCTCCAGGCTGAAGTTAGGGTGAATAATTATTTACTATTTTGATTATCCCCGTAACTATAGAAAAGTGAAAACTATAGAAAGTTGTTAGGGGGCTCAACACTAAAGGGCACATTTACTAAGGGTCGAATATCGAGGGTTAATAAACCCTCGAATTCGACCCTCGAAGTAAAATCCTTCAACTTCGAATATCGATTTCAAAGGATTTACCGCAAATACTACGATCGATCGATCAAAGTAAAAAAAAAAAAAAAAGAAAAAAAAAAAGAACGATGAAGTCCTTCGAATCGAACGATTCGAAGGATTTTAATCGATCGATCGAAGGATTTTTCTTAGAACAAAAAAACCTTAGAAAACTGATGGGGAAGTTCCCATAGACTAACATTGTACCTCGGTAGGTCTAAATTGCCGAAGTATGTAGTCAAAGTTTTTTTAAAGAGACAGTACTTTGACTATCGAATGTTCGAATAGTCGAACGATTTTTAGTTCGAATCGTTCTAATCAAAGTCGTAGTCGAAGGTTGTAGAAGCCTATTCGATGGTCGAAGTACCCAAAAAAATACTTCGAAATTCAAAGTCAAATCTTTCACTCGAGCTTAGTAAATGTGCCCCTAAAAGTCTGAAGACCCCTGCTCTAAGTAAATGCTGACAGTTAGAGAGTTACATATAATATAACTTTTCTTAAAGGGGTTGTTCACCTTTGAGTTAAAGGGATACTGTCATGGGGGAAAAAATTTTTTTCAAAACGCATCAGTTAATAGTGCTGCTCCAGCAGAATTCTGCACTGAAATCCATTTCTCAAAAGAGCAAACAGATTTTTTATATTCAATTTTGAAATCTGACATGGGGCTAGACATTTTGTCAATTTCCCAGCTGCCCCAAGTCATGTGACTTGGGGCAAGTTATGTGACTTGGGGCAAGTCATGTGACTTGGGGCAGCTGGGAAGCTGATGCGTTTTAAAAAAAACATGTTTTCCGATGACAGGATCCCTTTAATGTTTACTATGATGTTGAAAGTGATATTTTGCAATAGGTTTTCAGTTTTTATCATTTGTAGTTTTTGAGTCATTAAGCTTTTTATTCAGCAGCTCTCCAGTGTGCAATATCATCTGGCTGCTAGGGTCTATATTACCCTAGCAACCATGCATTGATTTAAATAAGAGAATGGAATATGAATAGGAGAGGCCTGAATAGAATGAGGAGTAATAAAAAGTAGCAATAACAATACATTTGTAGCCTTACAGAGCATTTCTTTTTTAAATGGGGTCAGTGACCCTCATCCGAAAGCTGGAAATAGTCAGAAGAAGAAGGCAAATCATTTAAAAACTATAAAAAATTAGGGATGCACCGAATACACTATTTTGGATTTGGCTGAAGCCCCGAATCCTTCAGGAAAGATTCGCCCAAATACCAAACCGGTATTTAGAATTTCAGCATATGCAAATTAGAGGTGGGATGGGGAAAACATTTTTTACTTCCTTGTTTTTGTGACTCATGCGATTTCCCTCCCCACCCCTAATTTGCTTATGCAAATTAGGATTCGGATTCGGTTTGGCCGGGCAGAAGGAATCCTGCTGAAAAAGGCAGAATCCTGGCCAAATCCCGATTCGATGCATCCCTATAAAAATAAATAATGAAGACCAACTGAAACGTTTATTAGCGCTGGCCACTCTATAACATACTAAAACTTAACTTAAAGGAGAACCACCCTCTTAAAATTGCACCACACTTTGTATCCTAGACATATACAGTAATATACAGTAAGTTCTCTTGGCTGATACATCTAATTTATCATGGGCTGTGGACCAAAGAGAACAGTCTCAATCAGAGTATGACATTCTAGCTTATTTGCGTGTATAAGGAAAGAGAAAGCAGAAAGGCAGACCCAGGGAGGTGCGGATAAAAGGTGTTTGTAAGTGAAGCTTTGCTCTGTGCTTGGCTCAGACTACTGAACGCTCAATGAGTTCCTTCCTTTGCAGTCAACTGCCTTTCAGATTGTCAATGCCCAGAAAGAATGGCTTAGTTACTGCTGTCTGGGCGCAGACGGTCTCAATTTGTGCTCTTTGTTAGACTGGTTTTTAGAACAGGAGATTTGTGAGCCATTCTCATGCATCATTGGCCCAGAGCACTGTAGCAAAGAGACTGACCTGAGCAGCTGAACTCGTGCTTCTGGATCTCTGCCACGTTGAGGCCTCGAAGTGGATACGGCCCAGTGCACTGTGTGAAAAGTCCAATGGTTGGCCGCTGGCGTAGCCACTGGGAGAGCCAAGCCAAATGGCAGTCACAAAACAAGTTGTTAGAATGCAGACGGCTGAAATCGAGAAACAAAAGAGTCAGAGTCAAGCAATGACTGGAATATTTTGCAAAGGCACATTTCAGTTAAAGGGGTTTGAAACCCATGAAATTAATCTAGGTAAAGTTACTCAGAACTGTCCTCTGAGAACTTTTGCAATTTACATCCAGTTTCTATTTTTAGTGGTTTTTTGAGAAATTAGCAGTTTTGGAGTGACTCTAGCTGTCTATGCACTTCCTGTACAGTCAGTTAACCCTATGGTTGCTTGCATCCTTGCAGATAAATACAATTGTTGCCACCAAAGATAAAAGATTGACTGGTCAGTACAGATATTCTGTGTGTTGCATTTCTTTTCCAAGACTACTCAGCCACCAAAAAACTATTATATAAAGTTATGCATTTGAGACAGTTTGCAAGAAAGTTTGTGATCTTGTATATATCATCGGATACAAAAGATAACAACAGGTTTAGCCTGCTGACCAGTGCTACATATACAGGCTGATTTGTTACAGGGGTGGTTCAACTTTAAGGAGCTGATTTATCAAGGGTCGAATTAAAAATTAAAATTTTTAAATTCGAATTTTGAATTTATTTTAGTGTAATTCGACTAGGGAATAGTCCAAATTTTTGAAATGAAAATGTACTGTCCGTTAAAGGGATACTGTCGGGAAAAATATTTTTTTTCAAAATGAATCAGTTAATAGTGCTGCTCCAGCAGAATTCTGCACTGAAATCCATTTCTCAGAAGAGCAAACAGATTTTTTTATATTCAATTTTGAAATCTGACATGGGGCTAGACATATTGTCAATTTCCCAGCTGCCCCAAGTCATGTGACTTGTGCTCTGATAAACTTCAATCACTCTTTACTGCTGTACTGCAAGTTGGAGCCAAACAAAAGAACAATGGGAAGGTAACCAGATAACAGCTCCCTAACACAAGATAACAGCTGCCTGGTAGATCTAAGAACAACACTCAATAGTAAAAACCCACTGAGACACATTCAGTTACATTGAGAAGGAAAAACAGCAGCCTGCCAGAAAGCATTTCTCTTCTAAAGTGCAGTCACAAGTCACATGACCAGGGGCAGCTGGAAAATTGACAAAATGTCTAGCCCCATGTCAGATTTCAAAATTGAATATAAAAAAATCTGTTTGCTCTTTTGAGAAATGGATTTCAGTGCAGAATTCTGCTGGAGTAGCACTATTAACTGATGCGTTTTGAAAAAAACATGTTTTCTGATGACAGGATCCCTTTAAAGAATTTGACTATTTGCCATCTAAAACCTGCCAAATTGGTGTATTAGCCTATGGGGGACCTCCTACAATCGATTTGAAGTCGTTGGGGGAGTTTTGAAAATCTATTTTTTTTTTGGTGAAAAAATTAGAATCTAATTCGATTTGAATTAGATTCAAGTTTGCAGGTCGATCCCATTCATTCCGATTTAAATTTTTTAATAGATTTCGATTGGTCTTTTTTTCCCGAATTTTGAGTTTATGGGACTTTATGGGACTTTTTGTAAACTCCCTTAAACTCTAAATTGGACCCTTGATAAATATGCCCCTAAGATAATGTTTAGTATGTTATGGAATGACTAATTCTAAGCGGATTTACAGTTGGTCTTCATTATTTTTTTATCGTTTTTTTAAATGATTTGCTTCTTCTTCCGATTCCAATTTTCAAATAGGGGCCACTGGTCCCATCTTAAAAAAAAACAAATGTTCTGTAAAGCATCAAATTTATTGTTACTGCTACATTTTATGACTCGTCTTCCTTTTCTGGCCCTCTATTATTCATATTCCAGTCTCTTATTTAAATCAATGCATGGTTGCTAGGGTAATTTGGCTCCTACTAAGCAGATTGCTGGAATTGCAAACTGGAGAGCTGCTGAATAAAGAGCTAAATAACTCAAAAACCACAAATAATAAAAAATGAAATGAAAACCAATTGCAGAATATCACTCTCTACATCATAATAAAAGTTAACTCAAAGATGGACAATACCTTTAACCCATAAAAGACCAGAATCTTTGATGAATGCAAAAAAGTAACAATCATCTAGAAAAGTGGGATGAATTTCCTACAGGAAAACCTACTGAACCTTCTATAAATCTACATGGTTCTAGTTTTCTATATCCGTTTTTTAAAATATAGTTTGAATATACTTATGCCAAGGTGCCCGCTGTGTAAAAATATTTAACTGCCTTGAAAACTGTGCCACATATTCGTGTAATCCTGGGAGGTGATTTATTAGGGAGGTACGGAGGGAATCTCTGCATATTTATTTCCCATAGTTAATAGGATTTTTTTTTGTACTGGAAATGAATTACATTTACAACAATCCCCTAATGAGAACTAATAATTTTCTGCCCAGCACAAGCAATGGAATCGACACTGCATGGGTTTCGGTATTCAGAATAAAAGCTCCATAAATTGACTGGTGTAGCTCTAGCACTGCATGGGTGGCCATTAACTATGGGCTGATACAGCCATGTTGGTACTGCTGTTTGCCACACACATGCCCCTTTTGCCCACTCCAGTTTGTATACAATTATTATAATTTCATGCTATATCACTAATACATCTGCTCGGGTGCAGGGAATAGTCACAAATATTTATTAGCGTTGCCAAATATGGCCCATTCCAATAAATAAAATAATAACCACTTAGATAACCACTTAGATATTAGCTTTCATTGATTTAACTTCTCTAGACCAGTTAACCCTGTTTGCAAACCTGTATGTAGAGACCCTGAGATTTGGGTGTATTTATCTCAGGCATTTCTCTTTAGTATTTGGACACCTAAGGGTCCTTTAGTTAACTAAAGGCAGCTATGTCCCTTGCTGGGTCCAAATAAGTTCATGGAGATTGTCCACTAGATGGCACTGTTTGTCAAAATAAAAGGGTTTAGCACCATGCGGTCTGGGTCTGTCCTGGGACTTTGCCTCAGTGTGAGGTACTACAGGTCCAGGTCTGCCGGAAAAGTTAGTGAAGCGTGAGATAGGGATAGTATTACAGTAATAGTCGCTCTAGGAGTGAAAGTCAGCACAGGGTAGCTAGTGAGCAGATGTGGCTCCAACGAGGAGAAATAGTGGGGTTAGGACCCCGTGGTATTTGAACCACTAGTGCAGGGACTACAGTGGGTGAGTTGAGGACCAGATAGGATACCAAGACCCAAGACCCCAGGCTGAATACAGTGGGTGAGGTGAGGATCAAGTCTGGTGCCAAGATACAAGACCTCAGGCTGAGAAACCCTTGCCTAAGTGCTTCACCAGAGGGATAGTGCCCAGTGAGAGTGGTAACTATTCCCCAAGTCTATTGTTTCTGTACCTTTGATATCTATTGAATATTAGCCCGTCTGTTGCACCTTGCCCCCTGGAGGGAATACTACTGTTTGAAGCTACTCTATGATTACTGTGAACATCGAAGTGCTTGTGAACTACAACCTTGCCACTGTTCTCTGTTAATAAACAAGTTATAGTTTA
This sequence comes from Xenopus laevis, assembly GCF_017654675.1. Classification (NCBI taxonomy): domain Eukaryota; kingdom Metazoa; phylum Chordata; class Amphibia; order Anura; family Pipidae; genus Xenopus; species Xenopus laevis. Next base: position 28,317,072 of record NC_054383.1, read on the forward strand.
CTGCAAAGAAATTGTCTGGCTGAATATCCTGCTGCATTGATCTACGCCAGGTACCGGGAGTTGCAGGGAGTTGCACGGGTACACTGGGGGTCCAGGGCACACTACAAGCAGTTTTAGCCTGGTCACACACAGCCTTAATACACAGCAAAAGTACACTCAAGGGTGTGCTACATTTGGGGGCTCGTCCGGGATTTCTTTATTGAACTCATTGCTGTGAGAGAAAAGTGTGACAGGCGCTGCAGTGCCGGACCAGAGAGGAAAAAGGCATCTTGGCCTAGCGCAGCTTGCAGCCTGAATTCCGACCGCCCTAAATTTACTGTTGCCTGAAGGAGAGGGCTGACTGGAAAGTTGTGTGCCCACCTTTCCAGATTGGTGGGGAGAACCAATCAGGATCGTGTAAATTGTCGCCAGAGAAAAGGCGCGAAAGCTCTGGTGGGTGACGTAGGTGCATACGTCAGCAGCATCCACCCTGTTTGATCCCTCCTCCCTGATCGAGAAATTCGCTGGTGGCGAATCAGGACACGAGACAGTGGCGCCAAAGCGAGAGGGAGGAGCTAAACCGCTGATGTCACGGGGGCCATTTTGCAAGGCATTGCGAGAGTAGCTGGAAAAGTGAGAGGACGCATTCTAGCGAACCGCAGATACTTTTTTGTGACTAAAACAGCATGTCAGATATTTCTGGAGGCAGTGCCTGCTCCTTGCCGACTAGACCCAAGGACGAAATGGCTTTTGATACCGGTTATCGATACATGTGGATGGGGATATTTGCTGAGAAAATCACCCAACATGGAGACCGGATCATTGTACCCTTGTGTGGTGGATGTGGATCGGAGGCCTACAGAGCATTGAATGTGGCGGAAAGTCAGTGCCCCGGTTGCCAGCAAGTTTGCTGGTTGGGACCCCTGAAGGATGAGGCTCGGTATCATGCACCAGGTGTAGAAGTGGCTTTAATGGCGGCCATTCATAAAAGTTCCTGTCCTGGATCCGCTACTATTTCCAGTTTGTCCAACCACCCGGAGGTGGAAGAGAGAGAGGCGGTCATTGTCAGGGGGATTACTGCTATGCTTGCGGAACCTGGTGACACCTTGGAGGCCACGCTTGCCGCCCTCCACGACCCGCTAGAAGGGAATGACGCTGCAGAGGTGGCGAACCTGGATTGTGAGGCGAGTAAGAAAAGCCCACTACTATTGTTACCCTCAGGAGGGGATGCCACACTGGGAGAGCACGAGGTGCCAGAGGCTCAGGAAAAGGAGCCTGACCCAGCTTCCATGGGAGGTGCGGATCAGGAGTCGCCTACACACCCTCAGTACCTCCATGCTATCCAAGAGATGGCGACGGCCTATTCCCCAGGAGTGTGCACACCTCAGCAGTCCCTCAGGGCGGAGTCCGTTTCCGTCTGGGAGGGAGATTTGTTGGAAGCGGAGCCAGATGGAGCCACCCAGGCGCCACTTTTCCATTTACCTCACAGCTTTTGGGCACCCGAGAAGATTAAAAAAGAGGAGGAGAGGAACTTTTGGGTTCTGCCAGGAAAAGCAGATCCTGATATCTTCTGCCGGGTCTCCCGCATTCAACGGGTGATAAATTTTCGGGTGTTCCGGCTGTGGGGTTATTACATGCCATATGCCCCATTATGGGTGTATGACAAGATGGAGCAGCTAGTGGATGATTGGGTGGTTGAGGACATTTGTGCTAAAGAGAAAAGCATTGGCAACTCCCTGACCCACCCTGACACAGTCAAGAGAAGGGCATCCTGGCGATTTGTTCGCTCCATAGAGAAGGAATGGTGGTGGGGCCGCACAGTTTTACGCCATCGGGTGCATAGTTGCGGACGCAACAACCCCAACCCAAGATTCTTCAGCATCGATGTAGCCACACCCGGGGGTGGAATGGTGGAGAAGCCGCACCCAAAGTATTATGTGCCTTATGAGGATCTGAAGGTGCGGTTCACCTATATGGTTTGAAGAGAAACCATTACTGTGCTAAGAAGGTCTGTTTTTTTCTCTTGCTGCCATGCCACACCCAGGAGGGTGATGTTTTCTGTTGTGGGGGAAGGGTGAAGTAACCACTCCCAGTGACCGGAGTAGGTCTTTTGGTTGCACTTTGTTTATTGTTTCAAGTGACTTCAAGGAATGGAGCTGTATTTTTGTTATTAACCTCTGGGTTGAGACACTTCAAGTTGGGGAGGCTTCCCCTGGAGTCAGGACTAAAGAAAAGAGATTCAGGTTTGACCTGCAGCATGACTGAAACCATGTTGGACTCTGTAGTGGGTTCTTTATTTTTAGCCACTCTAGGGGTGAATCGCACCCACCTGGAAGGAGGACTTTGGCAAACAACCCAAAGACTGTAAATAGTTAAGGGACACTTGTCCCAAAATCCCAATTCCCTTTTTCCCTCCTAAGTGCATAAATAAAAGAAATGTGAATAAATGATTTAAGTACAGTGTTGGTAATAGTAGGGTTAATCCCGAGGTAATAGGATTTAGGGCCACGGCCGTGGACCCAGTCTGAGGTTGCATTAAAGTATTGATACAGTGCTCAGGAAAAATGCATGTTTGCAATATTTTTGTTTACAGGATCCATTGTACCATGGGCAGTCCTCTGGAGAGGCTGTTGAAGTGTGATGTAAAAATAGTAAATGTTATTTAAAATGTGATTTATTGTGCACTTGAGAGTAACTGTTTAGTTTGTCAACGAGGACGTTGACGTTTCTAAGTGGGGGGAGAATGTAGAGACCCTGAGATTTGGGTGTATTTATCTCAGGCATTTCTCTTTAGTATTTGGACACCTAAGGGTCCTTTAGTTAACTAAAGGCAGCTATGTCCCTTGCTGGGTCCAAATAAGTTCATGGAGATTGTCCACTAGATGGCACTGTTTGTCAAAATAAAAGGGTTTAGCACCATGCGGTCTGGGTCTGTCCTGGGACTTTGCCTCAGTGTGAGGTACTACAGGTCCAGGTCTGCCGGAAAAGTTAGTGAAGCGTGAGATAGGGATAGTATTACAGTAATAGTCGCTCTAGGAGTGAAAGTCAGCACAGGGTAGCTAGTGAGCAGATGTGGCTCCAACGAGGAGAAATAGTGGGGTTAGGACCCCGTGGTATTTGAACCACTAGTGCAGGGACTACAGTGGGTGAGTTGAGGACCAGATAGGATACCAAGACCCAAGACCCCAGGCTGAATACAGTGGGTGAGGTGAGGATCAAGTCTGGTGCCAAGATACAAGACCTCAGGCTGAGAAACCCTTGCCTAAGTGCTTCACCAGAGGGATAGTGCCCAGTGAGAGTGGTAACTATTCCCCAAGTCTATTGTTTCTGTACCTTTGATATCTATTGAATATTAGCCCGTCTGTTGCACCTTGCCCCCTGGAGGGAATACTACTGTTTGAAGCTACTCTATGATTACTGTGAACATCGAAGTGCTTGTGAACTACAACCTTGCCACTGTTCTCTGTTAATAAACAAGTTATAGTTTACTGCAAAGAAATTGTCTGGCTGAATATCCTGCTGCATTGATCTACGCCAGGTACCGGGAGTTGCAGGGAGTTGCACGGGTACACTGGGGGTCCAGGGCACACTACAAGCAGTTTTAGCCTGGTCACACACAGCCTTAATACACAGCAAAAGTACACTCAAGGGTGTGCTACATGTATTAATATCCAATATAATATATAATATCCAATATACTCCAAGCACTGGCCCTCTGTCTCCCCCTTCCCTATCCAATCAGCATATGCATGACTTATTTATTTTAAGGGTTTAGTATGATGTAAAGATATTCTGAGACAATTTGCAATTGGTTTTTATTGTTTATTATTTGTTGACAATTTCAGCAATCTGGTTGCTAGGGCATGGCGGACCCTAGCAACCAGATTGCTGAAATTGTCAACTAGAGAGCTGCTGAATAAAAAGCTAAATAACGTAAAAACAACAAATAATAAACAATGAAAACCAATTGCTAATTGTCTTAGAATATCACTAGGCATTGATTTGAATAAGAGATTGGAATATGAATGAGAGAGGCCTGAATAGAAAGATGAGTAATAAAAAGTAGCAATAACAATACATTTGTAGCATTACAAAGTATTTGCTTTTATATGGGGTCAGTGACCCCCATTTAAGAGCTGGAAAGAGTCAGAAGAAGAAGGCAAATAATTAATAAAATTTAAAAAAAAAAGAAAAAATGAAGGCCAATTAAAAAGTAGCTTAGAATGAGCCATTCTATAACATACAAAAAGTTAACTTAAAGGTGAATCACCTCTTTAAAGGTAGTGCCTTCTGGCTCTGCCTATATAAAAATATGGCCCGGGCGAATTCTTGATTGGTTGCTGTAGCTTACTGGACCTGGGCAATGTGCAAAATGTAGCAATAATGTGATATTTATTTTAGGGATAGGGAATCCGCCAGGATTCGGCCTTTTTCAGCAGAATTCGGATTTGGCCGAATCCTTCTGCCAGGCAGAACAGAATCTGAATCCTAATATGCAGGTATTCGGCCGAATCTTTCGCGAAGGATTCGGGGTTCGGATAAATCCAAAATAGTGGATTCGGTGCATCCCTATTTTATTTACCAGATGAGCTTGGTTATTGATGTCCTATCTCACTTTTGTAAAAAAATTCGCTGACACCAGGGTGAATATTATATATAAATATTGTTTCAATGTCATTATTATTTTTCGTATGATTTAGGGAGACTATACTACTGCAAACGAGTAGCAAAAAGAAAAGGAACATTAAAAATGTAGTCACCAGGGACACTACCCCTAGAAGCCAGCATTTTACATTTTAAACCGCAGAAAGGCAAAATGAATAACAATTCGAAAGCCCTAAAAAACTGACAATGACAAGACTGCTTAGCCCACTTCTATGTACAAGGTACTAAGGTGCATATTTATCAAGGGTCGAATTTAGCTTTTATAAAAACTCCCATAAGCTCGAAATTTGAGAAAAAACCCCCGAAAAAATTGAATTTTTAAATACGGGTGAATAGCATCGACCTGCAAACTCGAATCGAATTCGAAAAAAAAAAAAAGATTTTCAAAAGTCCACCAAACGACTCCAAATTGATTGTAGGAGGTCCCCCATAGGCTAAAACACTAATTCAGCAGGTGAATAGTCAAATTCAAATTCTTAAAGGGACACTACATGATAAATTTCGAAATTCGAATTTCTTTTAAACTCAAATCGAATTTGGACTATTAACTAGCTGAACTACACTAAGGGGCAGATTTGTCAAGAAAAATTTTAAGTAAAAAAATTTGAACTTCGAGCTGTTTTTGTGTACTTCTACTATCGAATAGGCCAAAATTCAATTTGAACTTACAAAAATGGACTATTTGAATATTGAAATTTATCATGCACTGTCTTTTTAAAACTTCGACTTTGACCAAAAAAATCAAAGTTTTTTTTTTTGTGAATATAACTAGATCGAATACCATCTAACTTTGATTCAAACTATTTGAATACAGCCTATTCTCCCACAGTAAAAAAAAAACTTTGTTTTTTTCAACAAATCTCAGTTCGAAATTCGACCCTTGATAAATCTGCCCCTAAAATAAACTCGAAGTTTGAATTTAAAAATTCGACCCTTGATAAATCTGCCCCTAAATGTTAAAGCTAAGGTGAGCCCCAATGGAAATGCCCTCTGGTGTTTAGATTGGGGTCTGACTGCTGCTGGTGCTTCCCTAGGCCTCCCCTGTTGCTTTGTACAGTTATGTCATTCCCTCTATATAACGCTTGAGCAGAGTTTACATTTCCATACTTATTATAATCTAGTTACAAATGATCCTATGTATGTTATTAACGTGTAAATATGGAGGAGATCAATTTATTCCTGGGGATAATAATAATAATCCCATTACGAGTCATACATTAGCCGGCCAGTGCAGGATTAGGCAATAGCTTCCATTACAGGCGTGAGAGCTAATATGCACTTGTCTTCCATGTGTTATTTCTCTTTATTTCTTTATGGCTCGTGCCTAGTCATGCGTGACGGCTGTATTCGCCGCTCAGAGGATTACACATTCGCTCTTTGAATAATCTATGGCATGGCTGCTTTTTTATTTTTAATTTGCCGTTGTTCCTATTTATTGCCAGAGAGATCCTAATTAACTTTCTTAAAGCCGCCATGGATCAAGTGAATTGGCTGGCATGGGTCAGAGACTGCACAGTTCAACGACACAGAAAGCAGGGGGAAAACGACACAAAGCACTGGGAATAAAATGGGATTATAATAACTCTGATTGTTATGTGAGGAACTCTATCAAATTCCATTTACTGCAATCCTCTGTGTTCAGCCGAGATAGTTTCCTGCTCCGATTAAGCCTAATGATGTTGCAAAGAAAGGGGGTTATTCAGTGTTATACTTATCCGGCATATGCTTTTTTTTTTTTTTTTCAGCTCCTGTATGCAAACTCCAAAATAATATTTTGCCTAATGAAAGAATTTTTTTTTTTCATATTGTACATAATGGTTTATAATAGATTCTTTGTAAATAAAATCAATATTGAAAGCAGTATCTGCTGACCCCTTTTTTTCTGTACTGGCAGTTCTGACTTTTAGGGGCAGATTTATCAAAGGTCGAAGTGAAAATTCAAATTAAAAAAATTTGAGCTGATTTTTGTGTACTTCGACTAGGGAATAGTCCAAATTTAATTAGAAGTTGAAAAAAATATTTATCATGTACTGTCTCTTTAAAAATTAGACTTCTACCATTCGCCATCTAAAACCTAGCCTATGGGGGACCTCCTAGAACCTATTTGGAGTAAATTGTTTTGGGGGAAAATTTCACTTCGAATTCGCTCGAAAACTATAGTACTTCGATTAGAATTCGGACTAATTCAAACGAATAATTTGAATTTCAACGTTTTTTAAATTCGAAATTGGACCCTTGATAAATCTGCCCCTTAATCCAATGTAGCAGAAGCCTGCTGATTAACAGCCCTGTCTCGGGCGCAGGAGAGCTGACTTGAATAAAAAGGAGGTAGGAAAAGAACAGACAAATATTATATGTATTTGCAGATACGTTTACTAATGGAATGCTGGAAAATACTTGTAGTAGGGGATATAATAACTGGCATGAAGTTTGTTCTAAGTCATATGTTTGCTTTCATTATTCTAAGGGTCAGATGTATCAAGGGTCGAATATCGATGGTTAATTAACCCTCGATATTCGACTGCCGAATTAAAATCCTTTGACTTCGAATATCGAAGTCTAAGGATTTTGCGCAATTCCTTCGATCGAACGATCGAAGGATTATCCTTCGATCAGAAAAACCTTGGAAAGCCTATGGGGACCTTCCCCATAGGCTAACATTGGCCTCGGTAGGTTTTAGGTGGCGAACTAGCGGGTCGAAGAATTTTTTACAGAGACAGTACTTCGATTACAGAATGGTCGAATATTCGAACGATTTTTAGTTCGAATCGTTTGAAGGTTGTAGTCGAAGGTCTAAGTAGCCAATTCGATGGTCGAAGTAGCCTCTATTCCTTCACTCGAGCTTAGTGAATGGGCCCCCAACTGCAGCAGAGCAAATACTAAATGCTAATTGGTTGGGGTAATTATGGGACTTGAAAGGTTTTTTCCTTGTTGAGTTAAGGTGGCCATACACGGGCCGATAAAAGCTGCCGACAGACTGTGTCGGCAGCTTATTGGCCCGTGTATGGGGGCCCCCGACGGGCTTCCCCGATCGAGATCTGGCCGAAAGTCGGCCAGATCTCGATCGGATGGGTTTAAAAATCCCGTCGGATCGCGGCCGCATCTGTTCGTTGATGCGGTCCCGCGATCCGACCGCCCGTTTGCCGAATGCTAGGATCCGATCGTTGTGCCCTAGGGCCCACGATCGGATCTGCCCGATATTGCCCACCTCAAGGTGGGCATATCGGAGGGAGATCCGCTCATTTGGCGACATCGCCAAACGAGCGGATCTCTCCATGTATGGCCACCTTAACTCATTGCAACTGTATTGTATTGTTTTAACTATAGAAGTCCATCAACTGCTGTTGGGGGGTTACCAGGCCTGGAACTACGGATGAATCAAATCCAGCTGGATCCAAACTCTTTTTGCAAGATTTCCATATGTCTGAACCATAAACTGGAGGCCCCCTCTGAA